>NC_066259.1:2577327-2649245 GCF_000011425.1 Aspergillus nidulans FGSC A4 | reverse complement strand
AGAGCAACATTGGCACCAGCTTCAGCCAGACCATCGGCAACTGCGAGGCCAATACCAGCAGCGGCGCCGGTGACAATCGCCGTTTTGCCTTTCAGAGAGAACATGGCCATCAGGCTGGGGTGCGCAGGAGCTTCGGTGTTCCCGTGGACAAAGTGTCCAGTCGCATCGATAGGCGCGCCAGACATTGTATGGGACTCGTACGGTGGAAGGCCTAGAAGAAAGCAGACAGAGAAGAACGAAACAGACCGAGGGGAAGAGGCGTGGACGATGGTTGCAAAGGTCAGGCCAACCACCTTTTATAAACAAACGGGGGTGTCCCCACGGACTCGCGCCTACGTAGGCTCCTTCACTCATTATCCCCTCCTTCACCGGTTCCAAGCCTACGAACCCCACCATCCGCAAGCTGACACCTTTTAGCGATCATCCCGCTGTACTTGGACCGAAGTGTGCATCATGGCTCTCCACTCTCGAGACCTTCGATTCAGCGTCGCTCGCAGAATGCGCTATGTATGCAACCTTAGATTAGCGCATTGGCGATACAGACGTGAGCCAGCAGCTAGGTATCCAAGTCCCTGGAGGCGCCAAGATGAAGCATCGCTCTAAGTTCCAGCGGTATTATTGGGCAGATCTCGTGTGCTCCGAAACGTACGCTACTCCAAAGCGTGCTCCAGTCTCGTTCTCTCCACCAGAATCGTGATTAAAGGACCAATTCCAACAAACATCAAGAATGTAAAATTGAAGAGTCTCCTACAGTCTAAGCGTCGTTTGCAAGACGCTCAGATCATGTCATGACGGTAAGATTATATCGTCTGGTAAGCCCTTTGACGGAGAATACTCTGTGAAGTACCGCTACCAGGTCTCGGCGTTATGTTTCTCCGAGGTTATCCGAGGCGTGATAAATGATTACTAATACTTTAGGTGCCCGTCTCTCTAGTGCAGACATCATCTCGAGACTGTACAGCTCACAATAAGCTTGTCATTAGGTTTCCACAAAGTGAGCAAGCGAGACGGTGGCGAAGAGCTCTAGTTGTGACTCCATGACTCTTATTCATTGCAATCTTGAATTACCCTGATAGTATTTTCGTCAATTGATTCGTTTAAAGCCTCTGGCTGCGGCATTACTTTACTATACCTAGCCTAGCTACACTGCTGAATGCTAACTAGAGACGTCATTGACTGCACGTTAGATCGTAAGTGAGGTTAAAAAACGAGCTGATGCTCTCATAAGTGAGACTGCTCTGTGCTCACAACCCTGCAATCACTTATTTATGCTTCCCGTCAACAATGCTACAAACGCTTTCCCCTCAACTCTCCTCCGTGTTATTGGACAACCAATTAACAATCCAAGGGTCTCTTGTCGATACATACCATCTTGAAAGCCAACTTGCATAGGTATTGACCTGTTTACCGAAGGGATGGACTATCATCGCATTCCTCACGCCTTTGGGCGCAATGCGGGCACATTCCTCCGGCCTCTTCAACAACAACCGCCCTCGCCCAGCCTGAGATGGCTTTTCCGCCACCATCATCATGCTCATGTCTGTCTCTCATCTCTAAGCCTACGTCTGGCCAAGCATTGCAGCAGTGCGGCATATTTTCGAACGTCCAGGGCTAGGCACACCCCGGGAGTGAGAGGAAAGAATTGGCAGCTGGGATAAGGTACGCCGTTTGACTGCTTCGTTGCGAGACTTGCCTGTCACCATTGCAGGGGCGAAGGGGCATCATGATAGCGTTGACAACGGCCGTCGCGATAGCGGTTACCTGCTCAGTTATTTTCATGGTTTCTGCAGTGGTAATTACTATCATCTGGATCAAGATCCGCCAGGAACGGAAATCGCTTGCAATCATACGCCACCCCCACGGACCTTACGCTCATGGACTCTCGACCTTCCCAGCAGAAACATTCACTGAGCTATCACGCGAAGAAGGCTCTGCCCTCAGACAGTATGGCCAGCTGCCATATGGTAGACCAACTGAATGGGGTCTGTTGGCTTCAAGAGAGAGCCTGGACCCATCTGGTGGCGACAAGTCGCCAATTAAGCTGCTGAAAAAGACGCGCAGCTTCTCCCTGAAACACTCCATATCGTCGAAGTCGAAGCGAGAACCGAAAAACCTGGCCAAGCCAGCATCCTTAGTAGCTTTGGAAGAAACTTCAGAAGATCCTCAGTCTCAGGTGTCAGCTTCGAAAGAGAACTTGATTGTATCAGCGGTTGACGGGGTACTGGAGCTTCCAGCAGAGACAACACCCCGGCAAACACCAGAGAAGGAGGAAGGTCAGCCGAGTACGGCTAATACCATTCGCCCTGTTTCGGGCGGCTGGCCGTTGCTTCGCCAGACAGAACGCCCAAATGCTCTGTTCCCTGTTTTCGAGGATCATCACGAAGGCACTGGAACCAACGGAACCCGGGTTCGAGGTGGCAGCATCACTTCCCAAACACCTGGGATGGCACCAGACCAGCCCGTTCCACCCCCTCCTTGTGCGTATCCTCCGAACCGTTTCCGCTTATCAAAGAATGACTCGATTCGGTTCTCGTCTGTCAGCATTGAAACAGCCGACAGCTCAATTCTAGACGAGAGCCGAAGGACATCCGCGAATGTCGATGGCAGTCTCTCATCTCCGGCGTTGCCTCCCTGTCCCACGTTTATGCCATTCAGTGCAAATGATGTTGGAAAAGAGTGTGACCGCCTGAGCTTTGCGGCCAACGGAGCCCCATATATCTTCCCTCCCAGTTCTCCTGCGCGCAAAGGACAAAGAGTGGACGAGCGTTCCCCCCCTCGTCGCAGCTTGACTGCGTGTGGCCCTACTCGCTCGTCCGAACGAGTTAGCCCACCACCAAGACGGAGCGAATCTTTGTCTGCCAGGCAATCTCTGGACAATACAGCCAGAGCATACCTTGATTTGGACCATATTCCACCGCTGAATACCAGGAACCGCAATAACGGCTTGCTACCGCAATTTACTCAATTGCAGCGCCACTCAATGCATGCCAGTTTGCCAAGGGACAACGATCCTTTTTACAATGGAACGGACACTCTATACAGTTTCACATATCACCCACAGACCACGGGAAGACGAGCGAGTAGCTTTCAGCCACAAGAAACACCGTCTCAGATCGCAAACAGTCATCCGAGGCTGCCGTTGACATCCGCTATGAAAAGTAGCGGGCAACGAAAAGGACACAGACGACAGAACTGTGTACGCATCTCCATTCATCCACCAATCACTTTCGGTGGACCTGCGTTCTCCCCAATGGTTGAAGAACCAGAAGACGCCGAAGAATTGAACAATCGCCGTTCCGAGATATCTGACCTGTCCACATCAAATATTTCACGAAATTCCAGTGTGTCCGCCATGTCCACCACGAACAGAAGCAGCTTCCAGAGTAACAAGTCAGACCGTCCAAGCTCGCGAATAGTTGATGTGGCCACAGACAAGCGGATTGACTCTTCCGGTAGTCCAGTCAAGAAGAAAAGGCATACACAACAAGAACCAGCTTTTGCCAACGCGAAAGCATTACCTGAAATTTTCACAAGCTTGCCAACAACCGTAGAAAAAGATAGCTTGTCTCAGACTCCATCTCCGGAGCGTAACCCGCTCATATGGAAAATTCCGTACCAAGCCTCGCCCACTTCGCTTGAGAATCCGCCAACTCCTGGAAGTCCTCGCCGGTCAGCAGTTATGGGCCCGCGCACCCAACCCAGGCCCGCACGCAATAGCTATCAATCGCTGATTCCGTCTGGGGATACCAACAAACCATCCTCTCCGCCATCAATCCGCCCTACTCGCAATAATACCGTGAAGGATACACGCAGAAAGCAGTCCCCCTCACCAAGACGAGCCAAGAGTGAAGCAAAAGAGCGAATATCACCGTCCAGCCACACTCAGAACGGCAAACGGTCTAGTCACGCCCCGACCAGTGACATATCTAGTAACACTCAGTCAAAGATTGCAGGAACACAAGTTAGCGCCATCGTCCCAATTTGGGAAGATCGAAACAAGAGTGAAGTACAGAAGACGCCGCGACGGTCAACGGTCTCTCTCGTCTATGATCCTCTCAGCCTAAACGAGAAGAGTGATATCTCCCCCAAGCGCAGTCAAGCTGATAGGCTAGCGCGCATGTCTAGCTTCAAGAACTCCAAGCGTGGCTGTACGACTCCAGCGAGAAAGACTGTCGGGTTGGGTATTGGTGCGGCAACGCCGGGGAGTCTGTACGACGGGGATGGCTTCTTGAAGGAGTAACAGCTTGGATGGATGGTATTTAGCTTCTGAATTGGCGTCGTTTTATTATTCCCCGTCTTATTTATTCTCACGAGGAGCACTTTCGACTAGTTAGTAATTGGACAATATCTCTCTTCAACTTGAATGCCCATGAATCTCTACATATGACGACCAAGTCAACTTCAGCTCCAGGTCTTTTTTTTGTGACAAAGTGATCAATCTGTCCGCCTCCACTTCGTCTCTTCCCCATCCACACCAGCATCCCCATCAGCACCATCATGCTCATCCCTCTCTTCCTCTCTCGTCCTCACACTCCCCGCCCCGGGACCTAGCCCACTCCCCATACCCGGAAAACTCGGCCCTTCTCCCTCTCCAATCCAATTTCCTTCTTCGTCAAAGAACTCATGCATATTATCCGCCGTAATCCACCCAGAGCTCCCATCCACAGGAGGAGGTAACCCTCCCTCCTGGCCTGCACCAGGAAAGACAAGCCCCGAAGCAAACGCACCGCTATCCTGATCTTCTTCTTCGACAGGATCCGGATGAAGGTTTGCGCATGCTGAGACAGCATTGTAAAGCTTCTGAGTCTCGGTCTCTTCCCCTTCTGGCGTGATTGCCGGTGTTGGCGGGACGATCGTCACAGTGAGACTCTCCTCCTCGTCTGATTCTTGCGGGAAGGATGATCCCGAGGCGGGTTTCGCGATGTGCATGTACAGCCCCTGGACTTCGACTTCAACAGGAGGATCCTGCGGTTCGGATTGTGATGAAGTGGGGACTTTGAGGCGTTGAATTGCGTGCAGCGAAATGGAGCGGTAGGGGATTGAGAGGCCCTTTGAGATACTGGTGTTGTAGACAAAGAATTTGCTGCACGAACTCCTGTTAGTTTATCCAATATTTCATGTGAATAAGGAGAAAGGATGTCAAAACATACTCCGAAGTAACCCAAATCTCCAGCCCTTCAATCACGACTGCCTCCTCAGATTCGTCTTCAGCATCACCCTCGCCATTGCTTTCGTGCATTCCAGGAGCTGACCCGTTGACTTCCCCAGAAGGCCACAGGGATTTCAGTTCAGTTGTTGAGGTGAGGTCGCGCTTCAACGCATGTAGACTGCACTGCGAGGCATTGTAGTAGAGAATTGTGCGGTCGTGGAAGGATTCTGGGGTGCGCGATTGGTAGGTATCAATGGATACGAAGCTGTCGGCGTTTGGAGGCGAGGATAGAATTTCCATGGTGGCTAGTTAAAGCGCCGGTTAAAGACAATTGTCAAAGCTGGGATTCAAAGTTGAGGTGCAGCGAAGCTTGACGGCGGAGACTGGCGGGGAGCGGAACCACGCAGACTAAGTACTCCCTACCTAGGGACATAAGACATAGTGCAAATGCGAAAAGACAGTATTACATGTTAAATTGCTTAATTGAGACTTGCTCACGAAAATTTTGAACGGGTAATGTTTGGCCGTATCATCATATTAGCATAATCTGCGTGTCGTCCATCGTCCAGAGTTCATTATATACGTTAAGTAGCTAGCTATCACTAACAAATGAGCTCTGTGTAGCTTATTCTCGTGATTGCTCTGCTGTTGCTTCTGCTGTTGCTTCTGCTGCTGGAACGGCAAGAGTCCCACTGCGCGAGGCCTCTCAGCCTCCTTGATTGACTTGGCAATTATATACGCAGTTATTCACTGCTGCTGCCTGTAAACTGGCCATGGGCGGCGCATCTGGTATTTACAACGGATGCATACATCGGTGATCATTTCAAGTCGAGCCCCCCAAATGCCCTATCTAGCTCTTCGCCTTCATTCCTCGGAGCCATAGATGGTAACCTTGCCGCTGCAGAGTCCGGCGCGGCACTATCCAGTAAGCTCTGACTTGGCTGGCTCTGAGAGGATTGATGCGTCGCATTGCTCGGCTGCAGAAGCTTCTCATCACGATCAAGCCATCCAGGAGCTACGCGGCGTTTCTCTGCAAGTTCTCGCGCAGCTATTGACTCCTCCCATTGCTTGATCGCCTGGTCCGCATCTGTCTTTGTCTTCTTCAGATGCTCCTCGAGGGCTTTGCATGAGGCGAGGATATCCTCCGGTGTTGCGGCGTGCTCGCCGCTAGCTGAGATGACGTAGCGAGGTTTAGCGTCTGGGTTGTTTGGGTCGACAGTGACAGACGGAGGGAGCGTTGACGGAACGGATCTATAGGTGTATGGGAGGGTGACTGCAGTAGGGAGGTTGATGAATGGGGAAACGGTTAATGGAACCTGGGCGAGGAGTGGATGGGGGCCTGCTTCGTTAGTTGGAAACCCGGGGCATGCGGGGAGCGTGAGGTAAACGCACGGTATGATTCGTACATCATGCTCGTGGGGAGATATGCAGAATGATAAAAGTGATGAGGAACTGGAGTCGGATAGGTTCTTGGAGAAAGCTGAAATGGGTGGGTGTACTCCGTAGATAATCCCCTAACACCTGTCGGCGTTACGATATGTACTACTGCACAGAGGGGGTGTCGTAATTATAGACTACAAAGCTTCAGGGTCTCGGGCTTTTTGATGAAATCGGTCTGCCTGCAATAATACGAGTGCTGCCTTGGGCCTGGATCTCACTTAGATTTGTTGATGTGCTGATTAAGTCCGCTAGCCTGTCTCCATCTCAGCTCCAGCGTTGATCTTCTTTGTGCTCTCTAACCACCATTCTTCAATTTCTTCCCTCTCCTCCTCAACCCACATTTCACATCTCCTTTGATAGCCGCGACAGAACATGCTTCTCGAGCAGCCTATCGCGTGATCAACAAGAGAAGCTGTTCCTGAACCGAAACTCGCCCTGACGGTCTCTGTCGTGTGTTCGAAAATCCGCCGCGCTTAACCCCACCGCCGCCAACCCAACGTCTCTCCCCTTTTCCGACTCTCGCCTCCCCGCCCCGGCTGTTCTGTCTTGGTGTGTTCACGAGCAGTCTAGGTTCTTGCGATTTGTCTTGCCAGATAATTCTCGCCATTGCCCAAGATGGATCGGAATCTAGCGCGCGCTGTGGCCGATAAGCAGCCGGTTCCGGAAATTGATTTCACCCTGCATGTCATGGAAGATGGCACCCAGGTGTCCACCCTAGAACGTGTTGTCAAAGGTGTGTGCTATTGATTCAACTTTTGGTGATACCGCAGCTGAACATTGATGTTTCCTCAGAGGTGCAAGCACCCGCCTTGAACAAACCATCAGACGATCAGTTTTGGGACCCCGAAGAACCAACGAAACCTAATCTCCAGTTTCTCAAGCAACACTTCTATCGGGAGGGTCGCCTTACCGAGGACCAGGCGCTATGGATTATACAGGCGGGTACTCAAATCCTGAAGTCGGAGCCCAACCTGCTGGAAATGGACGCGCCCATAACTGTGTGCGGTGATGTTCACGGGCAGTACTACGATCTGATGAAGCTGTTTGAGGTGGGAGGAGACCCTGCTGAGACGCGTTATCTTTTCCTGGGCGACTATGTCGATCGAGGCTACTTCAGTATTGAGGTGAGTTCCCTGCCTCTAATCACTCGGCCTGTCTGACCTTTTCAGTGTGTCCTGTACCTATGGGCACTGAAGATCTGGTATCCGAATACACTCTGGTTGCTTCGCGGCAACCACGAATGTCGACACTTGACAGATTATTTTACTTTCAAGTTGGAATGTAAGCATAAATATAGCGAGCGCATCTATGAAGCCTGCATTGAGTCGTTTTGCGCGCTGCCGCTGGCGGCGGTTATGAATAAGCAGTTCCTCTGTATTCACGGTGGTTTGAGCCCTGAACTGCACACTTTAGAAGACATCAAATCGGTATGTTACGCGATGCTGAATACTTCAACAGGGTCAGGCTAACCTGCCTAGATCGATCGATTCAGAGAACCCCCAACTCACGGGCTCATGTGCGATATCCTCTGGGCCGATCCTTTGGAGGACTTCGGTCAAGAGAAGACTGGCGACTACTTTATTCATAATAGCGTTCGAGGGTGCTCCTACTTTTTCTCATACCCTGCCGCGTGTGCTTTCCTCGAGAAGAACAACTTGCTCTCAGTCATTCGAGCTCACGAGGCTCAGGACGCGGGATACCGCATGTACCGCAAGACGCGGACTACAGGATTTCCCAGTGTCATGACCATTTTCAGCGCACCGAACTACTTGGATGTATACAACAACAAAGCCGCCGTCCTGAAATACGAGAACAATGTCATGAACATCCGACAATTCAACTGCACCCCTCACCCTTACTGGCTTCCCAACTTCATGGATGTGTTCACCTGGTCTCTGCCGTTTGTCGGTGAGAAGATTACCGACATGCTTATTGCCATTCTCAACACTTGCTCCAAGGAAGAGCTTGAAGACGAGACACCCTCTACCATCTCCCCTGCCGAGCCGTCTCCACCGATGCCGATGGACACAGTGGATACAGAGAGTACCGAGTTCAAACGACGTGCTATCAAGAACAAGATTCTCGCCATTGGCCGGTTGTCTCGAGTCTTCCAAGTGCTGCGTGAGGAGTCTGAACGTGTTACGGAACTTAAGACCGCGGCTGGAGGTCGACTTCCTGCCGGTACTTTAATGCTTGGTGCGGAAGGAATTAAGCAAGCCATCACGAACTTTGAAGATGCCCGCAAAGTTGATTTACAGAACGAACGTCTCCCGCCTTCTCACGATGAGGTCGTCAGACGAAGCGAAGAGGAAAGACGCATCGCCCTTGACCGCGCCCAACACGAAGCTGATAACGATACTGGCCTTGCCACAGTTGCAAGGCGCATTAGCATGTGAGTTTTATTGTCCTCGTGCGGCTATCAACTGCTAATAAACCATAGGTCCGCCGGATCAGGAAAATCCCGTCGACAACGAGACGGTAGTCGGGACTAGAACATATGACGAAAATTGGATATTAACCCCGACTTGGTCTATTCCCCTTATAGACACCATCTAACACGAATTACTCCCTCAATTGTTGTAGTCTGCTGCTTTTGGACCTGTATGGAATCCCCATCTCATAGGACGGGGTTAATGTCAGGAAGAAGGGCGTTTGTCTAGGCATTGGAACGACTATGATATGATGAGCTCCACCTGCGCCTTTCTTTTGTCCGATGAGATATACGAAGCTGTACTTGATATTTTTACTGAGATGCAAGCTCGTGGGGCTATGTATATCCTGCACACAAGCTCCAACGTCTGCGACGCTGGCATATGAGTTGATGAATCATACTATGAAAGTCTCTCTTTTTCTTTCATACACCATCTAAAACACCTCGTAAAATGCATCCGCTAAGTATGCTTCTGTAGGGCTACCGCGCAGTCACGGGTCCTGGCCCATCTGCCAAGACCGGCTCTGACTTGAACCTCTTCAAATGGAGAATCTCCGGCGCCCTCCCTCTTCTCAACTACACATAGCTTTTCTCAATGCCTCTCAATCTTCGCAGCTCGTTTCCCAGGAGCCTACGGCGTAGGAGAGGTTCAATCGCGAGTACTATTCCCCCGTGTTCATCCTGCGCAACTACCCAACAGCGCCGAAACCTCTCCACGCGTCGGGAGCCCTGCTCCGCTCCTCGGTTCCGAACGCAAGCGCACCTACATAAATCGTCGCCAATATCACGTCTCAATTCTCTTGCAAGGCCAGGTGCAAAACTATACTCGACCGCCCCAACAACTGCTCACACAGCCCGCCATGTTCCCTTGCGGTTAAGGGAGGTGTACGAGTCGCTCGTGCAACTTCAGAGCATTGCGCCGGAGCAGGTGAATCTGAGTCGGCTGCAGCTGGCGCTAAGAGGACTGGAGACTGAGGAGCCTTTAATCAGGGTTGCGGGTGGGTTCATCTTGCCTTAAATCTCTAACCTACGACAAGTTGGGTTGAGCTGGCTGGACTGTTTCTTTGCTGACTTGTTGGATGCGTAGTTCTGGGTTTGAACGATGTTGTTGCCGCGAGGAAACTGGTCAGGCTCTTATTGGCTGATCCTTTGAAAGAGAGGGAGGATTGGGAGGATATGTTGGATTCGGTGTCTGAAAATGGAGATTTGGAGAGGGGGTTGCTGATTAGGTATGCCATAAGTCATGGCATCCTACATTTACGTTCGCAGTGAGTTAGCTAACAAGCGCAGATACGGAGAAGTGTCGGAGAGTATCTCGAACCACCTCGTCCCTACAATCTCGGTACCGTCGCAGATCCTGAAGAAGGCGAGGCTTGAAATCCTGGTTACAAGTCTAGGCGCGCAGACGGATATGTCTGGAGCAAGATTAACCGCAGATGCGTTCCTTGTGCCGACAGTGACAATCCGGACCTCGCATACGGGACGGCATAATATGGTGCGATATCCGGTACATAGGAGTATTGTGTGCGCGCAAGGAGTTGACGGGCTACTTGCCTATAGTGGGTTGATTGCTCAATCGGACCTTAGGAAGGAAGCGGGTTCTATATTTGCGGCTGTCGAGCTAGAGGGTTCCGGGCTCGCTATCAACGATGACCGGCTTTCTTTTGTGGATACCAACAAGGCCGCCGAAGCCTTGGATAAGTTCCGCGAGTCTGTACGGAACGCGGCTCTGTACGAGCGTGGATGGAACAGCAGTGGTGTGCAGCCGGTTATAGACTGGTTATCGACTGCTCGGAATGAAGAAGGGTCTCTGAATACATCTTTGAGGTCATTAATAACGTCGCTAATCGACGCCGCCGAGCAGGGCGTAGTGACTGAGGAGACAAGAAGATCCCAGGAACAGGAAGAAGCCTCTGTGCCGGATGTCGTACGAGTGAGCATGGATCAGGTTGTGTCCGCGTGGGCTGAAAAATCGCATGCAGAACTGCGCAGCGCGCTTGAGGAAGGGTTCGCGACTAGATCATGGCACGGTCTGGCATGGTGGAAGCTGTTCTGGCGCGTTGACGACGTGGGCATGATTACGTCGGAGATTCTGGAGAAGAGCTACCTGCGTCGCGCTGAGAAGGACGTTATCTGGACCGCTGGTCAACTCGAGCAGGCTGGCCTGCGAGAGCCATCAGAGGAGGCCTTTATTACTACAGAAGAACCCACGGAGGTGGCCATAAATGTTGACAACGGCAGTCAAAATGTCGCCGTCTCTGTCGTGGAACCTCCGGAAGAGGGAGAAGAAAAAGTGCCATGGCCCACTCAAATCGCGAAAAGCCGTGAACAGCTTCTCACTACAACAGTACCATCACTGCAGGCAATGGCGCAACGTCTAGTCCTCTTCAGCATCTCGACAACCTCACTATGCACCGCACTCTCCGTTCTGACCTCTGTCTCTTTACCGACAGCATCAGTATACGAAACCGGCACCATCGCTGCTGTTGGTCTGATCTACTCGTTGCGACGGCAGCAGCGGAAGTGGGAAGTCGCGCGGGCATTCTGGGAAGAAGAAGTGCGTGATAACGGTCGAATGGCCCTGCGCGAGACGGAGGAACAGCTGCGCAGGACTGTGCGCGATGGCGGAAAGGTCCGGTTTCCTGTAACAGCGCATGAGGCCCGCGATGCCATCAAGCAAGCCCGCGATGCGCTCAACAATGTACACTAGCCCGATACCTAACTCAGAAATATGCATGTACCATAATCAACTCTGATCTTCCTGTAGTCATCAGCTCCGTCTTTCGGCTTTCCTTCAGCACCTCGTAAATCAGGAAAGCTCCACTGCCCCCTCTGGAACACCCTGCCAACTGCGCAACCTCCTTCCCAGAAACCGCATTATTGGTATCATCTCCTCCCGGCTCCGCGGCATCGTATCCCCGCGCCTCCTATATTCATGAACCTCCACGAAACTGTAGACGTCCTTTGTCCTTTTCACCGCAGACTCCGTCACGACTTCCGAGTCCCGTCCGTGAACCAGCAGGATAGGCGTCCGGCTTTTCCCCGTCCCATCATTCTGGACCTTTCCGGTCAGTGAGAGGGGATATGGAGCCCCTACTGAAATGATTCCGCCCAGTTCCCCTCGCTCAAAACCAGATTCGGACTGCTCGTTCAGTGTCTGAGCAAGCACAAGTCCAACCATCCCCCCCTGTCCAAACCCCCAAATCAGAATCTCCTGTAGTCTATACCCGCACTTGCTGACAAGAACATCTCTGATCACTGTATTCAAGAGTAGCTTCGTAGACTTTTCAAATCCCGCATCCATGTCCAACGCCCCACTGCGTGAGTCGAAATTGATGTCGTCGCCCCAGTGGAACCCGGGCAGATCGAAGGGGAGTGGACTCGGCGCGCGGATTGTCAGTACTGTTGTCTCGGGAAGGGAAAGTTGAGATGCGAGGTTTGTGAATGGCGTGTGCGTATCGCCGAGGCCATGGAGGAGGAGAAGAATATTGGGTGGCGGTCGGTTCGGTGTGCTCTGAGGTGGTGGGGTGAGGGTGAATGTTAGGGAGGAGGGAAAGTCGGATGAGGTTGGGATTCGAGTTGGCATTTTGTTGTGAGCTGTTCCAGTGTGTTCTTGAATTGAGGCGTGAAGAAAGTATCTTATGTCGATTAGTTCACAGGTGGATGGAGCTAAGGTCAACTCTATGGTGGAGAGGCATAGAATTAAGGTTGAATGTACTGGTAATTACCGTACATAATTATTACCAAAGTATACATATATCACACCACCGTACCAGAATATACATTGCTGGCCAACAGTGTTAAGACACCATCAATAGACTGCGTTTCAGCGGCAAAAATTCTGCATCAGTGGACCACACTAGGAGGATTGGAAGCTGCGCATACTGACGGAACGTGACTAGAGCACTTTGTCGGGCCAGCAAGAGCTTCTGTTTGATATATGCGCAGTCCCGACCATGAATGTCCTGGAGTATTCCAGACCACTTCAAGGCCCATACATAGCATTCACATCGTTTTTCGTGATATATATCCCCCAGATCTGGATCAAAATGGTTAACTAGATCACGCAAAGAATCAGCATCTTACTAAAAGTGGCTTTACCTAGCCTCATCCCAGCTCGTCCAATATCGAAATGTCTAAGATTTGGCAAACTTGTTGGCTTGCTGCAGAACAGTTGCTTCATTTCTCAGGGTAGGTGGAAAAGCAGTACTTTTCGAAGACTGCACCTTCAGAGTTAGCCCTGCAGAATAGAGAAATGACCTCGTTTATCTTTTTTATCTATACTCACAAAACAATAGCACATGATTCGAGTATGAGCTTGCGCAAGGTTTCAGCATAGGAACGGATCCAGGCAGCTATGTATCATGCGCAAAGCTGTAACTAATCAGACGGAAATTCCTAGACAGGGGAAGTGGATATAACGTAAGTATAGCTACAACAGGTTTCTAGGGGTCAATGTCTCGAGGTATCCAGGCAATAAAGAGATATTGCTTCTGTCGAAGCCAGCTAGATTTCGATATTTCACGCACAGTCATTGAACAGCTATTTAGGTGATCAGTATAACATCATGTAACTACAAGATACTATCGTCCTGTTCCCTAGTGTCAAATATGGAGAGGGATAGCACGATATATGAACATAATGTACGCGAACATTATGGAGGACCGCGCCCCAGAGTTCGAGAAAAGCGGCATTCTCTTAGCACTGCACATAGAGACAGGTATTCTAATGGCCGAGGAAACGAGATTATGCAAGGCACAATAATTAATGTTCCGTTTCAACAGCTAACTTCTCGTTGTGGGTCGTGCTCTGCTCTGTCAGCGTAGTAGGAATCATCTATACAGTATCCTCTCAGTGGGATCTCTTCCATGCTTAAATAGAAACAACGTCGAAACACAGACATACTAGCTTCCCAATCATTCACATGAATGAGTATCTGACAGAAACTCACCCAAGTGCGTGATTCCTGGCGTCTCCCACACGCCCAGGAACGGGGACCGATCGCACCGCCACAATGAGCCTCAGGGATGATTTCTTTACGATCTCAGACGTATTAACGTAACGTACGAGGGCGGAGCAGAGTATGTGACTTTGAAGAGCTATGGTATTGCGAATCCCTGTGAGATGTTAGGCGGGTTGGTTGAGTGATAAGTGGCCGAGATGGCGAGCTACAAGGATCAGGAGCTCAGCCAAGTAAGCATCGTTCTTGGAATGCGAGAACGTTTGAAGGAGTGCTATTGCTCGACCAGAGAGGAAAAGGCCGCTTTCTTGAGTGCCAGTGGGAAGAAAGACATTATAAGCCGGCAGCGCGCAGCGCGCAATAAGAAGTCTGCTGTTTTAGGAAGGTGAGGAAGTCGTATAGAGCCGTTGGAGTTGGAGGCTGAATCGACACTGTCATGAAAATAATGAGGTAATCTGAATAGAGCCAGCATGTCAAGGCCCATTAACTCGGTCCCAGACATACTTTGATCCGTCCAGTAGGAATTTGGTCGAATCGAGGTGCGTTGGTGCGCTTGTGTAGTCTATACTTGGTGATCTGCGCCACCGGGAAGGGAATGGTGGACCATGTCCCAGTCGAATTCTTCTACTACTGTACCGTACTCCGTAGCTACACTCACCATCCTCCTCATTACACTCATTCTCTTCGTGAATCCCTAGTCTTCACCTGATAGGCTTCTATTCAGCGGCTCATCATCCCTGTCACATCTCATTACTCTATTTTCCACTTGCTTCTTTCCGCGTCTCTTCCTAATCCTTGACTTCTTACGTTCATCTCGGTCTTTCTTCCCCTGGCCGTCACTCAACAACAGCCAGTGAATCCGTCAAACAATCCATGGAGATCCGCTACGCGTTCTGTTAACGATTGATTTTTCGCGCTTCTCGTTTTCAACTCCCGGGAGAATCTGCTTCTTGCTGTTTTGCTGGCCTGCCTCATTCTCGGCTGTGAGCGTTACTGGGTCGCCCGTCTACTACATCCGGGCAGCCTCACTAGATCGACTAGTTGGCCCGTCTCACCCGCTTTTTAGTTTTACTCCATCTCGACCTCTTCTACTCCGTACCTCGCATCGCCTCTTCCTAGTTCTCTTGTCGCGCGTCTCTTCTCCTCGTCCTGGTAAGTCCGCTAATCTCATCTTGTTCTTTCTTTTATCTTCGTTTTCTGTACTCGCTCTGTACCGTCCTGCATTGCATCCTGCGGCCGTGCTTTTTCTTTTCTTTTTCCTGTGCTCTGCGCCTGGGTTTGGGCTTGTCTTGATCTCTTTGGGTCTCTTTTCCTCCTTGCATCCGCCTATCCCTCCAATATTCAGTTTTCCCTTATTGAGCCGGTTGACCTACGGCTCTCATCCTGCCAATTGAATGGCGTCCGCGCTCTCCCATGCTTTCCACTCCTTGTCTGGTTACCTCTTGAGCCGCCAAGCGCTTTAATTCTAACTCTGTTCATGTTCTGTCACGTTCACTTGGTTCTATCTGTCTTGGCTATTCCTCTTTCTTTTTCTTCCAATTGTCTTGCTCTGTGTTCCTTCTATCACCTTGCTCCCGAGCTCGCTCCCGTGCTTGCTCCCGAGCTTTCCCTTCCTCTCCCCTGCAGAGTTTCCTGTCCGCGCATCCAATCCTTGGCCTCGACACGCTCTCGTCAACAATTCTGCACAACCCCAAACTAACACAGTCCCAGAGGAAAGCGATGGCAGGAGCTAAACGAAGGCTTGATGCAAGCCACGGCTCAGTCACTCCTTCCACAAATAATACGTCGATCCTTTACAGCAAAGGTGAGTTTATACTTCCTGCGTCTTAGTTCAGCACTAAGTTTCCGTAGAAACTGCTAGCAATGATTCTCCCAACACTCGTGTGACTCGAAACTTACGTTCAAGCCGGGATGCGCGTGCTGGTCAACTTGATAATGCTAAGACTGCCAGCACTACTGCTAGCAGTGACACTAGCAATCAAAATATCAGCGCCACTAACAATACCACCCCCAAGCACGGCAGCAATCGGCCGTCGCGCATCATAACGCTCAAATATAGCTCTGGCAAGGTCAGTTCCTCGAAGGAGATAAACCGCGCAACGCCTGCAACTCCTCTGACTGCCACACCTGCCTCCGGTGCTTCCACCAGCACTCGTGAAACACGGAACAGCCGAGCACGGGCTGCCGCTGGCCCCCCTGCTGTTCCTGCGGCTCAGCCTAATTCCAGCCGGACTGATCCCGCACCTTCTGCCATTGCGGCTCCCGAGACCCCTCGAACTAAGCGTGCCAAACGCGGTTCGGTGACCGAAGAATCCCCCAGAAGTACGAGGCAATCGACAAGACTGAGAGGTCATGCTCATGACACGCCCACAGAAAATGGGGTCACCGACTCTAAACCATTGGATGCAAGCCCATTGGCTCCTGGTGCCGCCAATACCAGAACTAGAAACCGTAATCGGCATAACGTCGATGCTGGTGCCAATGTATCTACTCGCAGTCGCCCACCAACCTCAGCCGCCAAATCCCCACCGCCTGAAGATACTGCCTCAGAAGCGGCTGAGGCGTCTAACCTAGCAGATGTGGAGACTTCACATACTGCAGAATCTGCGTCATCCGGGGGAGAATCGCCAAAAGGGACTGTGTCTTCCGCTCATCGGAACCACGAAGAGGAGCACCCAGCGGCTGATGCCGAGGAGGAGTTCAAAGCAAAGTCGACCAGGTCTAGTCCAATCATGTCACGGAAACGAAAATCTCTCGATTCAGATGAGCAAGGTGGTATCTTTACTTCCAGCTCACCAACTAAGAAGCCGAAAGTAGAGGCAGCCGCGCTCGACCGTGCATCAGAATCAACACTCCAGATTGGCGATGAGCGTAAATGGGAAGGTTCACTTAATCAACCGGATGATGCTACCGCATCCAAAGAGGATGAAGGATCCCGCCAACTAACTGAAGAGGCTGACGATTCAACCACGCCGGACAACGTTGCTGAGTTAGCTACTGCTAAAGCAACCCGTGGAGGCCGCAATCGGGGCCGAGGTCGAGGGGCGCGCAACAGAACTTCGGCACGCTTTGGTGTAAACAGGCGAGGACGTGGTGGCACTCGTGCTGCGCGGTCTGCGCGCACTGGACGTCAAAATGACCGGTCGAGTGATATAGAATTTGAACGGTCACCGTCCCCAAGTGCTGCCACTCAGAAATTGAGAGACCGTCAGCGCGAGCTGGACAAGGCTTTTAGAAGGGTGGCCGCCGCGCAGCGATTGGCCTTGGCAGTACTCGCTACGCAGTCTGAGAAGCGCATTGCTCGCGACAAAAACGCGCATAAAGCTGTTCCTGAATATGAGGAGGTCAGCTTGATTTTGAAAACGCATTTGCGTGAAAAGCAAGATACTTTGAGACGAGAATACGATCTCAAGGTAGCACAAGAGAACAGGATCTATCAAGCCAACAAAGAAGCTATTGAGGAGCGATGTCGAGTGAGTTCATGCGCCCCGTTATTATTGCATTTCTAACGATCTTTAAGGCGTCCTCCCGTTACATTCAAGAAGAACATCTTCTTGCAAGTCATGGGGAGTACATGACGTTTATCGAAGGACGTCGCGCGGCTGAAGATGACGAGCACACTGAGGTATTTTGTCCGCTCAGTGACATGGTCGAGGCTAATTGATTATACAGACCGACGGCTCTGAAACGGAAAATGACCGCGGACGACGGGTTCCTGTTGTGCGCGAAGTATATAGAGGGTTTAATTCCTCGTTCGTGCGTGACCCTGCTGGAGCAGCCGCATATGAACGTGCTGCTTTCGGCTGGGATGACTTCGTTCAACGAGCCAAGCTCGGCGATGATATCAATCCACAAATGAAGGAGATACGAGACGCAGGTCCGTTCGCCGGACTCTCAGGAAGTGAGATTATCAACATGTTGTTGGAAGCCACGGGGACTATAGAAATGCCAGATGACGTTCCTGCGAAGGAGCATCATCCCCCACCTTATGCAGATGCGCGGTCCACCGCGCTGACAGCTCTGGCCGACCTTGCGGCGGCCGAGGTGCACCGGCCTGCTCTCCAGCATACCCCCCGGCTCGCAGCTCATCGTACCATACTTCCTCAACCCTCTCAGCCTCAGCCTCAACCTCAACCTCAGCCACCGCCAATACACCATGCGCATCCAGAGCCAAGGCCTTTCTTGCCGCCACCCACCCCTCGGGGCCAACCGAGGCGGCTCCTCCCTGCGGGACAGCAGATTCCGCCGATCAACGAGACGCTTGGCCTTCCTGACCCCTTCTCATCACGCGGTGGACCACCTCAGCTTCCTCCTCCACCAGGGTCCAACTTTCAGCGGCCTCCTTTACCCGGCTACTTGACGGGGCATCACCATCCTAGTATATACTATACGCCACCGCCGCATCGGCCGCCGCCGCCGCCGCCGTATTGATTGTAGTGAATTGCATTTGTACTGAATTTGTTGGCTATCAGAATTCTGGGTTTAGCACGAAAGGCGGTGTAGGTTTGGTTAGCTTTCATGTACTACACAATGAGACATTCACATCTTCAGCTTGTTCACGATGTTTACTCGGGGGCTCAGGATGGCTCACAATGAGTCACAGCGGAGCGGGATGACTGCATAATATGACTCGAGGGCCGAGAGCTCCGCCGCACCTACCGTAAAGCTAAGGCGGTGTGGCGAGCAAGAGCTTTTTTAATCGGTTTTTATTTTTGCTAGTACCGCAGCGCTCCATTTCTGAGATCCAGAGCGTCGTCTGCCTGAGTATATTACCTGCACTGGTCGTCTCGAATTTCTTATTCTTCAGTCACTCATATTTCTAAACCCCTTATTCCTTCTCCTTTTTTTTTCTTCCTACACACCCCACGCACCGCAGGGCTCTACTACCTGTCCCGCAATACCCCGCCTCCCAAGACGATATCTTCCCCTCAGCTCCTCGCATATAAGTTCTCAACCATGGCTGTCCGCGCCCAATTCGAAAACTCCAACGAGTTCGTTCTTTTTTTTCTTAATAAATGCTGCCTCAGCGACTGACCTAATATCACAGAGTCGGCGTTTTCTCCCGACTAACAAACTCATACGCGCTTGTGGCCATCGGCGCCTCTGAAAACTTCTACAGGTACCTCCCCCATCTCGTATAGGAATTTCAAACCTGCCGATACTGACATACGATAGTGTGTTCGAAGCCGAACTTCAAGACGTCATACCCATTTGCCATGCCACAATCGCAGGAACACGCATCATTGGCCGTTTAACCGCAGGGTGCGTCGAACGCTTCTCCAGCACAAACCAATACTCCCAGATGTACATATACTGATGGACAACCTGCGCAGAAACCGCAAGGGACTCCTTGTCCCCACAACAACAACAGACCAAGAACTGCAACACCTGCGAAACACATTGCCTGATGATGTGAAGATCCAACGTATAGAAGAGCGTCTGTCCGCGCTCGGTAATGTCATCTGTTGCAATGACCATGTCGCCCTCATCCACCCTGATTTGGAGCGTGAGACGGAGGAGATGTACGTACCAACGCAGTCACATGCAGGAAACATGGAGGAGGAACGCAGGCTAACATTTACACTAGCATCGCCGACGTCCTCGGTGTCGAAGTCTTCCGTCAAACAATCGCCGACAACGTCCTAACAGGCTCGTACATGGCCCTCTCAAACCAAGGTGGCATCGTCCACCCTAAGACTTCTATTCGTGATCAGGATGAGCTCTCCTCTCTTCTTCAAGTACCTCTAGTCGCCGGTTCCGTTAACCGCGGTAGCCCCGTTGTTGGTGCCGGTCTCGTCGTCAACGACTGGCTTGCTGTGACGGGTCTCGACACAACGGCAACAGAATTAAGCGTTATCGAGAGCGTGTTTAGACTGGGCGAGAATGGGCCTGGCGGTATTGGGCAGGGAGTTGCGAATAAGGATAGTATTGTGGAGAGTTTCTACTAAATTCTCTTCTTTTTAAAGTTACGGCTAGGAAATTCTGATGCACCCTTCTTGCAATTCTGTTTGATATTTTTTTACTCTACGACACTTACATATCTGATGTGTGATTGAATTCTGGGATTAGTAGTCCAGCTACTGTATGTATCGATTAAGACTCGGTGAGCGCCCGCCGCGCATATGCGCGATGTTTCGACTGCAGCAAAGCACATGTTGAACTGCATTTATCAGATTTATTTTCCACCTTCCAGGTCTAGCTGCAGGCATTGGATGAATTCTCATATGTTTATCGTGGTCAAGCAACACCTGCCAGATCTAGTATGATGATTCATTCTTGATCAGACATGAATTCTGGGCAACGGCCTGACATGGCCACCTGTACTATACGGTTTCAGTTGCAGTTAGAAGCATGCGAGGTAGAAGTACGATAAAACGTAGTGAAACCCGAAGGACCGCCTCCGGAGCAAGAAGAGTCCAAATTGGCTGCCGTATACCGTAGGCAGTAGGCAAAATACATGATAAAAAAATAGATAACTGGTAAGTGACCTCTCCGTTCTTCCCTGGGTGCTTATTTAATTTAGTATAGGTAGTAAGTAGGTTGCCTAGCTAATTATACATTGCAAGAAAAAGGAAGAAGGGAAATGGCCTAAATCAACTTCAGACGCGTTTGTCCGTGTCATTTGTTCCGATGAAGGCATGGACTTTGATATGACGTGTACCCTCGTTTGTTGATTGAGGTAAGGTGTAAGTGCAAGAGTTTTATGCCAGTAGATATAGAATATAGAGTCGATCGCGGAAAAAAAAAAAGAGGGTAGATATGGGTATGGATGTCTGGGTATTGCGAGGAACGATAGATGGAATAGGAAGGTCAGAGGGAAGTAAAGGCAAAGGTTGGGATGAATGATCAATAGTAGGTAAAAAAAAGAAAGAAAAAAAAAAGACCCCAATGTGTATACGCAGTAAACTCCTCAACCCCATGCAATGCTGCCGATCTCAACCCTACCTAACGATTTTGTTCCAAAAAAAAAAAAAAAAGGAAAAGCAGTACTTTACGGATGTCGAGTCCGTTCCACCCCGTAGCAGAATGAATAAGAGAAGTAGCGTCAGACAGGCAAGGTAAGAAAGATTCTATACATTTCCCTCGATGCCGATCTGAGCCTGATGGGATCGATTCATTTCGCCGTATCCTTCGAAATTGTGTCCATTAGTCTCTGCATCTGCGTCTGGGATACGCATGTCCTCTTGTGGAGGTGGAGGCGGCGGAGGAGGAGGTGTTGGGTTACCGACTAAGACAACCTCGTCTGCGTCTGCGTCGGCATCAGGTTCATCGCTTCTCACGCTCATATCGTCATTGTCGTTGTTATTGTCGTTGGTATTCATGGCAGGGGGAGGTGGTGGTGGTGGTGTTGACGATCGCTGTCGTTTTGTTGAAGAAGTCGGTGTATCGTCAGGAGTGTTCGTGTTACCGACACTGAGTTCGTCTCTCTTCCGTTTGAGGCTACCGGTCCCTTCCCTCCCAGTGCTACCTTCGTCGTCTGACATCTTCACGTCCGGTGTTCCGTCGCCCTCGCTTTGGCCGCCTACTGGCGTCGCCAGCTTGTTATCTGAGCTACCTTCTTTGGCCAGTTTCTCCGCTTTTCGCTTCTCGTGAGCCTGGTGCTTCGCAACCGCTTTGTCAAAGAATTCTTTGCAGAATTTCTTAACCTTCTTCTGCTGTTTGTCGTCGATCTTAGTAGGATCTGTGACCCGGTTGTTCTTAAAATCCGAATTGACTAGCTTTTTTGCTACCTATGCGCAGGTTAGTGACCGTATGATAACTGGAAATAGAGAAACCCACGTCTTTCGCGTATCGCTTAAGGTCGTCTTTCGGAAGCTTGTGTTTGAACTTGTCAACGACGTATTTTATGTGGGGATACAGCTATACGCGTCAGAATTTAGAACCACACCTTTCATGGAAGGAGCTTACCGTGTTTTCGTAGAGCTTCTTCTGTTTCTCTTCGCTGTAGCTCCTCCACTTTTCTTGCCTGTCCTTGCCCTCCGGCGTGGGCTTAGACGGTTGCGGAGTGGTAGGCGTGCCGCTCTTCTCCTTGGGCGTCTGTTCCTTTGCGTTCATGATACCGTCAATAATACTCTGAAGTGCTTTGTCCCTCGACTCTTTCGGCGGTGGCGGCGGCTGCGGCGCTGGCTTCGTGGGCCGCGTCCAGGTAGTGTCTCCTCGAGCTGAATAGTAATATGTTCGGCCATTGGACTCGGCCGCAAACCAGCCCTGTGGGAGAGGGTCGAACCGCCGTCGGAACGTTCGAGGACCCTGATGGTGTTGATTTCTTGGGCCCTGGCCGCCTCGTTTCTGCGCTGCTGGCCCTCGAGGAGCTTCAATTGACCTCGACCGTGACCGTGATCTAGGGCGTTGCTGCCGCTCATCTGAGATATCATCTCGTCGATGAAACTGGCTGACAGTCGGAGTAGCGGCATTGGGATCCCGCTTCATCCGTGGAATTCGATAGCCAATTTCCAGAGTCGACCAGAGTTGCAGCAATACAGTCGCTTTTTGCTCGACTCGTTCGTCGCCGCAGCTGGTGAGTGGCTGAATTGTCGACTCAATTTTGGAGTCAATGATCTTATTCCGCGTGAGACGGGGGAACTTGTCCAGGATGTCCAGAATCTGTAGAACAACGTTGAAATCATCTTTCCACATGGCGAGTTGTGAATTAAGGATTTGATAGCCGTGCATTTTCACGACCCGGTTGCGCACGCGTTCATCATCGCAACGTTGGATTCGACCCAGGAGCTTGACTGCAATCCACTTTTCCTTACACTGCATAAGAGCCGCCATGACCTTCGTAACGCCGCTTTCATCCAGTGATTTGGGTTGTACGCTGTCCACATATTCTTCATCCTCCTCACCCATCTTCTTCTTTCGCGGCCGCTTTGCAACGGCAGTATCCCACCCATCGGCATCTTCGATGCCCAGAGCTTCGATCGTCGCATTTGACAGCTTAGTCGCCCGCTCAGTCTGAGTCTTGCCGCCTATAAAGCCTGTGCAGTTGGGTTCGCCGCAGTAACACGGCTGGGGGTCTGCACCGTACCGATCCACATTATAGTTAAAGACGAGTTCCTCACCCGCTTGAATGTGTCGTTCAGCAAAGATACCCATGCGGAGCTTCTCTCCGACCACCCATTTATCGACATAACAATTGGGGTTGCACGAGTGATTGCAGAAACGCCCGAGATTGCCCTTCTTGGTTGCGTCGACGAATTCACCCTTGCTGAGGGACATGAAATAGAAATGCTTGATCCCTTCTGCATCATACTGCCTCATGCGGCGGTGGAACGGGCCTTCGTTGATGACCTCCCCGACGTACTCGAAAATGAATTGATGCGGTCGCAAGTCCTCTTCCGCGCGGAGACCATAACCCTTCTTCTCAGTTTTAATGACAGCCACATTCGCGTACTCCCTGCGCTGAAACCGTTGGTTCTGGCAATCTGGCCCACAGCCGCAGTCGCCCATACACTCAATCTTGGTCGCGCGGTTGATGCAGTCCGAGTCCTCTCCACATGCTCGATTCGTTGAACTGGCCGGATCTAGCCGAGTTAGATAAAGAAATGACATGATATGAAATAGTCATGAGTAGATGCTGGCAAGAATCGGGGCACAATCTTTTGGTTTTACTTTGAGACGGAACGCGAAAGCTTGGGGATGGTGCAAGGACAACAACTAAAACTGCAGGACATATGTAGCAAGCAACATAGACAGACTCACCCCATTCTTCCGCACAATCACACTCCATAGCATGCTCCGTATAGCCCATGTATTTATTAGCATACTGGCAGGTTTCGATCACCTCAAATGTCTTCTGAGCTTCCTCCGTACTATCCGGCAAGTCCAAGAACAGCTGTGGCGGTCGCGGAACCACCTTTTGTGAGGAGCTACGAGCAAGCTTGGGAGGCTGTCCCGGCTCCATTTTGACCGAGATGCCCCCTCCAACCTTTTCTGTACCCGACGCATCATCCCCACGCTTTTCCTGGATATCTTCGCTATCTGAGTGTTCTTTTTTGAGCGGTGTTCGTGAAGACGGTGTTCGTGAAGAGGATCGCGACTTCATAAAGGTCGAGGATGCCCGCTCATCTTTTATTAGGGGTTCTGGCGACGCGGCTTTGGAGTCGGGCTTCATCGCGGCGCCTCCGCCGTTGAGGATCGGAGCATCGGTGTTATTCTCGGACTGCTCCAGTTTCATCGCAGTGACTGCATCGGCAACAAATTCTGACTGGCGGTCCGCGTTGTCATGAGTTGACATGACGACACGGACGGAGCGCTCGAAAACTTATCAGAGCCAGAGACGGCGTGGCACACGGGATTCGGGACCCAAACCGAGACGGAAAAATGGACGCAGACGAAGTAGGGATAGGTGGGAGCAAATGTTAAGGGCTGGGAGGGTCGTAGTGCGCCGCGCGAAAGAGAAAGGGTGCAAGGAGGAGAAGTTTTGAATTGTGAGAGGAGAAAGAATCAACGTCCACTTCGAGCGTCTTCCCGTCCATGGTCCACGTGCCAAGACACAACAATAATCGAGGGACAATAAGAATCTATGCTAACCTGTCTTGACTACATTTCCTTCTCATCTAGGTCCTTGTATCTTAAACGCCTCAAGCTCCATCTGCGTCCTCTTGTTCTCATTCTCGATAACTTCTCAAGGGATGTAGCCTCAGCTCTCTATCCACTATCGCGCGAACGACTGTTCAGTGCCCCAAGACCCAAGAGGACACAAAATGGTACTAGCTATCCGCTAGCTGGCCAAAAAGAAAGAAAACCATGTTGCGAATTCAACCAAGCTGTCTGGCATTTGACGCATATCTTTGATGTAGGTAATGGCAGGAGTCTAGTTCTGGGCATTTCACGCCTTTTCTTCTCACACTGAGCTCTAAAGCGTAGTGCGATGTGGTTAGTTTACCTGGCCTCACGCTTGGACTAGCATTCAAGTCAACTGTCACTGTCGACTTAGACGGTAAGGTAGCACTTGAGCTACGGGTTCCGAAAGAGCCCGGGCATTCGAGACTCAGGACCATGCTCTTATCGTTTGGGCCACAAAAGAGGTCGGGTCCTGGCCATTGACATCGCATTTTAGCGTCATTGCGATCGGTTGTCATGTACCTCGACCGCTCATGGGAAGCGGGAAGGGGTCAAAGTTTCTGTCAGTAAGAGCCGATTAGCAGTTTAGCACGAGGACGAACACATTAATAAAGCCATGACTTGCGAGGCGCGCGACATTGTGCAGGGAAGACAAATCCATGTCCTTCAATTGATTTAGAGTCACTGCACATCAAGAGACTGCAGGCACAGGTTATAGAATCATTAAATCAACCCGCTGTGCAACCGAAAATGTGCGAGGGCGAATCCACACTGCTGGCCGTACCCCCGGGCACAAGATGCAGGGAAATTGATCTAAGACCGCGACGAGGATGGATCAAGGATGGTTTGACGGCTCGGACCACCGTTCTCTCGCCAGCACTGGTGCGGTTTTGGGCGGTTAGCGATTGGCCACGCGCATCCCATTTTCAATGCTGGAGCGGAGAAAACTAGAGGTGCAGCTGTCCGGACCCTACCCTAGAAAAGGGGTGCGTTAGCATTTCTGCTATAGAATGGCATTGTTGTCCATAAACGACGGAGTCTCCTTGCCTGGCAGAGTTCTCTAGAGTCCAGACAGCTTAAAAACATACATCGAATAAATAAGAAGTTCGCGCCAACGATCACGCCAACGGTCTAGACGGAGGCTCGTGCCCGCGAACGGGTGGTGCCTTAAAAAAGCGCCGGGGCAGTTCAGACACAGATTATCGAGGCTGATCAGGAGAAACTCAAATAGACGAAAATACCGGGATACGTGGTAAGAAAACAGTGGCGGTTGGACTCAAAATCAAGATCAAGACCAAGGAAATACGATTTCCGACTGCAGAATCTCGATAGATCAGGGAATCGCTGCAATTGTCCACCGAATTTGGCTGTTTGGCTGTCTCGTCCTGTCACACAGAGGGCGATCAAGGGATTCATCCCGGTACCTGAATCCTGAAGTGATGTGAGTGTTATACTTTGCAGGATTTTATTGTTATTTTTCTAGTCCAGTACACAGTACAGAAAACGGTACCTGAACCTGAGTGGAGCCTGGCTGCCTGCTACTTTCTCCCGTAGCGTAATCTTCGGAGCTTCCTTGTTGCTTCTCCCGCGCTGTCTCCAACCTCCTCATGCCCCAAGCCGGCGCCCACGGGCAGTCCTCATCTGTATCATCTGCATCAGTTGTGACCATTTTCGTACTTCATGATCATTATGATATCTCGGGTTCCGTATATGGAATATTCCGTATCCGCATCGATTTTGCCATGGATCACAGGTCACAATGATGCTAAGAGCAGCATCCTGCCGGGCTATCCATCCTGGGGCGGTTGAATCAGCGGGGCAATGGGTCTCATGCATTATTATGATGCATAGACCATTATTATCGTCTGGTATTGGCGATCAAAACTCCTTCACAAGATAGCCGCTAACTAAAATATTCTTTCAAAGGGATAATCGACGGACCCAGTGCGACGATTGACCACTGGCCAGAAGCTGGCTCGGTTCAACGTCCTAACCCACTAGGCACTCATACTACTACCAACGACCCATTGATGTAGCATCGTCTTCTGGGATTCTCAGAGTCTCCAATTCCCGGGCGTCCCTTCAATCTCGCAGGTTACAAGCTAGAATGTCCTTCGGATATTCATCGTCACGACCATAAGTTCGGTAGGTGGTGGTCTGAGCTGGAAGGGAACCAAACCACAGCCTACAGGAAGAGGACCAATATCCATTGATAGGTTCTTTTCAACTCTATTCTTACACTGGCCTCTACTCACATTTTATGCTCAGACTGGGCCAATCATATCTCGCGGCTGGATGCGCTTGAAGACTACAACACGACTTTGCGTACGGAGTACTACTCTGAGTATGTATTTCTCCACGGTTCTGGATTGACCTCTCCCAGCCTTCAGGATTTTGGTCTCGCCGGCGCCTATTGCGGAGCCCCCGACCCCACCCTGCGGTTATCAACTGCCTCCGCCGCCATTCATGTTCTGCCAGTCATCGTTGCTGCATTCCCGCTATCTTTAATAGGGCCAATGCACGCCACTGCGATTCCTGTATCGAGCGCAGCAATCATCACTAATAATAAAATCATGCAGAAAAGGATTTGGTGTCCGGTTGGATCGTCCACGCTACCTGCATCCGGGAGCTGCCCCCGAACCTGAATTTCCCTATTACCAAACGACCGAAAAGGTTTCTTTTCCAAAAACATGTCGATTGCCTTCTAAGACGTCGTTGACCCAACGTCCTGGAGGCGTCAATGTCCGCCTATCACCAATCGCCTTGGGTCAAGGAATATACGTTCGGAACGCACTGCTTCCTGCGCGAGGCACTGACACCTTGTGACCCCCCAAGAAAGGCGACATCGAGCCAGGCGGCAAACGTTCCTCCTGCTTTCCGGCCTTCTGTTGATGGTGCAATATCTGTTTCTGTGTTTCCCGTGTTCCAATTGTCGCTGTATTCCTGTTTGATCTAATCATCTAGAATTTTTCCGGGTTCTTGTTTGTATAATAATTGCTTCGCTTTTGTTTTTACCCATTATTTCCCCCTCGGCCGTTCTGACTGTGGTGAGGGAGTACAACAGTAGCCGCACCCTGTTGTTCTGCCCCCCCTACTCGTCTGCCCTGTCTAGCTCCTCATCTTGTGCATTGTTAGCCTTTTTAATCCATTTCCCTCCATATTCGCGCCCTTCCTGGTCTTTTCAGATCCTTGTTTAGCTTTTCTGGAGTTTCCTTGCGCCCCTTTTCTCACGGGAGAGGCAGTTTGCTTTTCTCCCGGATCCTTTCCATCATCGTTGCAGAATGAGCGTGGGCGCTTGGAACCATCTGAAACCATCGGCTTTGAAACACTATTCTCTTCTAGGTTGAACACGGCCTGATCCACCTTAGTCTGGTTGGTTCCGCAGACTTTATTTTCTTTCCCTTTTCTTATTTCTTCCTGTTTATTCTTTTCTGAGAGTCCTGTCTTGCTAAGTTGTTTCCCTGTGGCTCTTCACCCGCGACCTCGGAGAACGCAGACACGAACGAGATACAGGCGACAGTCCCTGCAGCTTCCCCTTGCCCTCCGGACACATGCCTACGGTCTCTCTTCCGGTATTAGACTACGCAATTCCGAATTGAAAAGCCGTTGGCTAAGAGAAAAAGTTCCTGGGGAAGAGATAGAGTGTCACTCGTCTCTCTTTCGTCTACTATCGTTCTTCGAGCCCCTTCTCTTTCCTTTCCCCTTCCCCGCCTCGTCTCATTCCTTCTTTGTTTTCCCCAGTTCATATTCTGAGGTTTGTTTGGTGGCAATGTGCATCTTTGAAAGTGCTTAATCTTTGACGTCGATTCGGTCTGCAGCAACGACAGTTTTCGCTGGTCCCTCTCACGATCCACTTTCGTTGCTTTCCTGTCGTTGTGTCTGGTCCATTCCCTGTACCTCGATTTAAAGCATAGGATTAACTGCAACCTGACCCATTTGGCTCTACTCGTTTTGCGCGTCTCATCTTCATAGCTCTGTGGCCTTTCTGTCGGAGCACCTGCAAGCCTGTTATTGACTATTCAAGACCCTCTATGCGTCTGTCGTTGTTCTCCGCCCCGGCCTTCAATGTATACTGTCGCCTGCATAATAATTGACCCCTTCCCCCCTTCTTCTCTGTTCACTCTCTGTACTGGCTTCTGTCACTCGGGCCTGTCTTCGTTTGTTGTGCTGCCAGCCCGCTTCTCTATTCCTTTCTGAGCTACCACGTGTTGACACACTGGTGTAGACGCATTATTCTGTTTGGGAGGCTTTGTGGTAATTCTTTTTTCTACTGCCTTGTTGTTTCATTTCCCTTGTCTGTCCCTTAGTTCTAGTCCACTCCACTGCGGCTGCAACTCGTGTTCAGCCTTGTTGACATCCGTTGTGTCCACCATATTTGTGCCTGTCTCGGCCACGCGCGCGTCACTCTCTATTCCTGCTGTCAAGCTAGATATAGAGGTATCCTTCCGATTGGCTCACTTGTCCCCCTTGTCTACTAAGCGAAGCTGGGTACATTCGGCTTCTATGATCTACTGGATATGTCGCATTCACGGGAGAAAACATGGACTGAGGATGAGAAGGTATGCAACCAATGCCAGCCTAGATCGTTATACTCGCACCAGTTGGAAAAACCCTGGCACTCGCAACCGGATACACGCTGACCTAGTGGCCAGTATGCCTTGCTTACGGAGATATTGAAGAAGGGAGGAGTCTCGTCTCTTGAGCTCGTCAATATAATCAAAGCCATGAATATCCACCCTAGCTGGGCTGATATACCCCTTCCTTCGGGTACGGATTAACCCTTCTCTTCCTTTGGTTGGCTGGGTCTACTTAGATTATGCCGCGCAATGTCTGAGTATAAGCTAAACAGTTTCTATAGGTCGCTCGCTGAATTCCTGCCAGTCAGTGTTTCATGAGATGTGTCAAGAATTGGCCTCTCAAGTTAACACGCGCTTTGGACCAATACATCCACCACGCCATCCTGCTCCTGCACAATCAGTGCCTCTTCCGGACTCAAATAACAGTGCAAGAAAACGACCCTTATATCCAACAGATAAACCCATCCTCGCCCCGCGCGCCATACAGCCCCGGCCTCCTGCTGGTCCTGCTTCATATAGCAGCGAAAGTGGCGCCTCAACAATGCTGTCTCCAGGCACTGGGGATGTCCCGGGCGCTACCGAACCACCGCGGAAACGAGGCCGACCAACCAAACTCGAAGCGGAGCGGCGCAAGGCAGAAGCTGAAGCTCGCGGGGTGCTTTATCAGCCTCAGTCCCGACAACGTGGATCGCAAAAAGCAAAAGCTCCATCCACACCTACCAGTCCTTCAGGTGTTGAAGCAGGTGGGACCGTTTACACTCAGACCAGCAATCGACCTCCACTTATACCACCGCCGGGATTGCACTATGTGCATCCACCTTTGAGATCGATGCCGTTGCCTGGGTCCAGTGACGAGGAGCGAATGAGGACTATGCCTAATCAAATAAGCCCAGCATTACGAGAGCTACCACGCCCGCAAGAAACTAGACAGACACTTCCTTCTCCGCATGCTTTGCAACTTGGCCATCGAGAAAGTATACCACGTATCGAGCCAGGAGACCGACCTTATGAGCCTCTACCACCCGAAAGACTCACTTTTACGGACAGCAGCCGAAGGAGCCTCGTTAACCCCCCTCCCCGACCCCCAGACGAACCGCATACGCCAGACAAGCAAATTCCGCTAACCACAACGGCCGAGAAACGAACATAATGAAGTCCTTCCTTTGAAAACACTGCACCCATGTTTTCCCTGTTTCGATGTGATATGATGAATGAACTTCAACATCGATGACCAGCGATAGATAGCATTGATTCGCCCCCCTATGCATCCGATTACAGAATCGAAACGAATTATGCTCTCCGAAGGCTGAAAAAAGCCACGATTTATGCTTACTCCTATGAGTACCGCCCTATTTTCACCTCGATTGATTCATAACTTCTTTCTTTGCGTCAGTTGTTGTTTGTTTCCCTTCCTTCCATTCCCTTTTCTTTCTCTGTTTTTGCGTATTGCACTATAAATTATTTTTTTTTTCTTTTACACTAAGGGTGATTGTTGAGACTTTGACGGCTCAAGTTAGTGACCGCCTCTAATTGATAGGTCGTCTGGGTTAGAACCTCAGAGAAGACATTTCTGATCTGATATGCCAAGGCTTACCTGGTTGTTCGCTTGGATATGTTTTTCACTTCGATATAACATATCAAAGCCGGCAACTGGAAAAGTGATCCAAAATCCCTTTACTGATTATGATTGATATTCCCCGCTTGAGGTCACATTTCCTATCCCTCATTCGTTGTGCCACCCCACCACGCAGTGAGTGATATAAACACGATCCCTCTCCGTCCCAAATCAGATGTTCGTGCGAGCCCAAAATATGACAACTATGTACGACTTACTAAGGTTCCCCGGCGATCGTCTTTCAATATCTCCCCTACCTACGTTTGTGGGTCAGCTCATGATTTCGTTTTCCTTATTCTCTCCTGCTCCAGCTTCATCTTCATGCCTTCTTGTGCCTTGCTTACTTCCCCCACCTGTCTTCATTATTTAGAGCTTAATGTTTCATCTCATGTACATGTACCTAATAGTTAGCAGGCAAATGAGCCGGCATGACAGCCATGTGAAGTGGCATATATAAGTGAACTACAGCGTGCAGTGCACTCTGGCTCTCATATCGAGGAACGGAATGGTGTAGGTCCGGAGTAAGCTTTTGCTCTACTATACGATCCTATTCATGCTTTGGCTTCAAATTAGCCGTCGCAGGTATCTTACCTAACCGCAGCAAATGCTGAGACGAATAGCCTCCTTTTACCTCAGAAGCTGGACTCAGAAACATGGGTCTAATCAGTTCGATGTCTGCTTGGAGAAAGGTAATCCATCTACTCCGTATTGTCGCTAGTGCATGACTGTACTGGAGGCGCCGTTGTAGAGAATGGTATTCAGGTCTATGTAAATCGTATATGTCACAGAAGAATAATCCTCTTTGGTTGCCCTATTTACGGACTCCGACTGAGCTTGGCACGGGTGAGTAAACTACGTAGCCTGCCTCTTTGGCCATCTGATTGTAAAGACTCAGTGCCAGTTGCGGCGGTGGACGCTGTAGCTCCCTCTTGGGTCGAAGCTGAAGTCTCGACGTCTGAAGTTTCCGACACGTTTAGGGACCCCAGCTCCTGGCTTTGCTGTTGCTGCCTCTCATGTCTTCCCTGCTCCAACTGAGTCCTGATAATGCTAACTGCAGAGCGGAAGCCGCTGTCTTGAGGGACAGCGACTTTAGCCCCAATTCCAAGGGCCGGCTCGCTCATGGTGGTCTCTCTTACTAGTTTCATCAACTCGTCTTTCCCATCTACACGGCGAGTCAAGTAAACCATGGGTACGCTGCCCTTGCCTTCTTTTCCTGGAAGGGTATCTGCTCGAATGCGCTCAATTTCCTGTCGGTACGCCGTTTCGTATATATCGAAGTCGGCGGCGCCTGGTGATTCGCTCACGACAGGATAGTCAGGTTCTGTGGGATCTGTCTCGGCCCCAACCATTGGGACGTTTGAATTTAGGGGCTTGGGGGATACGTCGGTGCTGTTGATGTCTATCGGGGCTGAACCAGTGAAAGTGGAAGGTCCGATGAATAAGAATGGGCAGTCTTCTTCCAGGGGATCTCGTGCGTGTCCTCGTGTGCCTTCTATGCTGCGTTTGGTGGTCGTCGAGCTAGTGCGTGAGAGCGGGATCTGCGATGACTGTGACTGCAAATCGTCGATTGGGTCGTCCCTAATTTTGACACTTCGTATTGAGCCGGAATCTTTCCTTGTTGGTCTGTTTAAAATAGAGCTGTACGCAGAACCCGATTCGCCGCTCTCTGGCGCAGGACAAGGGAGAGCTTCCCGCCGCTGCGGGTGATATCCTTTAACAACATCGTCACGCTCCCAAGCTCTCCGGTTATAAGTGTTCAAACTTTGGGTTTTTTTGTATGGTAAAGGACTAGGCAAGGATACGCTCTCCTCAGGATCCATTTGCGTAGGAGGTTCCACAAAGTGCGTCTCGTATTCTTGGCCGAGGATACTTTGTATGGGTGTAGAAGCTCGAGTCGGGCCAAGAAGGCTTTTAAATTTCTTCGCAGCTTTCATCTAAACTCCTGTTAAATTTAGCCATTTGATAGAACACACAGGACATACCACGGCTAAGACATGGCCAAAATTTTTTGTGATTGCGGAGTTCATTTCCTCTTCTGTAGGAAGGTCGACTATTTCTGCCGTATTCTCACTCTTTGGCAGTAAAGGATCCATGCCATTCTTCGTCACCCAGGGATGCTCCTATAACCCGTTAGAACTAATCAGCAATCCAAGCGATACCACGTACCCTCAGCTCGTCCATCTGTATTCTTTTCGCAGGGTCTTTTTCCAAAATTCGCAACATCAAATCTTTAAAAACTTCGTCAGTTTCGCCGTCGCAAACAATCGGGCGGTTTTTTATGGCATCGTAGAGTTCGATAATGCTGTGCTCCTCGAAAGGAAGCTTGCCGTAGCGCAAACAATACAAGGTCACGCCCATGGACCATATATCCGCCGCCTTTCCAGATACATCGCCGTGCTTAACAACGCAGAGTTCCGGTGGCAGAAAGGAAGGAGATCCAGCAGATTTGGCCGTAAACATGTCCGAATTCTTTTCGAACATTTCTGATACGCCAAAATCGACAACTTTGAGAACATCATCGTTCGTTATCAGGCAGTTGTCGGGCTTGATATCACGGTGGACGATACCCTGGGCATGTAAATACTCAATGCCCAAAATGAGGTCACGAAACCAGCAGCGACAACGCTCGTCATCGTAGGGATCCGCCCTCTCTTCGAGAGTGACCTTCATGACCACGCCCTTCTTGCACATCTCCATGACCATATATAGAGAATCTTGGGTCGGGTCGTCCAGTACCTCTATCAAGGATACTAGATTGTTGTGGTGTAACTTCTTCATAATGGCAATTTCTTCTTTGATAAAATAGAGAGCATTTTTCATCTCTTCGTCTCCAAGTCCCGGTCCCTGGCGATGAAAAGGGGAGTTTAGGCCATCTGCTGGACGTTTTGGACCTCGAGACTGTCTCAGAAGTTGCGATTTTGCGCGTTTTCTTAGACGCGCCTTGGAAAACTCTTTGACAGCCTAAAGTTTGGTTAGTCTGAATATGTACTCGAAGTAAACAAAGCCCTCACATATTCATTTCCATACTGGTCAACAGCAACATGCACCGCACCAAACGAGCCGCGGCCAATCTCCTGCTTAATCACATATTGGTTGATTCTATGCTCCGCAGTGCCATCATCTTGGCTGAGAGTATATTCTGACCGAGCATTGAGAGTTTCCTGGGCTGCAGTCAATAAAGACTGTCTGAACAAAGTAAAAGGTGCGTGTGAAAGGAAAGGGGTGCCACCTTCACAGGACGCCGGGCTATTGGATTACGGCGATGATGTCTCTGAGGGCTCTCAAACGAAGGTGTGGAGCTGAAATGCAGGATGCCGAGTAAGCATCCTATAACCCCATCTCTCAAGAAAGATATATTGCTTGCGATGGGGCCAGAAGCAAAGAAACTTACGCATAGCGGGCTGGACTTGGGCGAGGATAAGGCTCTGGCCGAGCAGAAGAACCTGGACTGGCATCCTGTTGCAGAGAGCCAGCACCCTCGTTGGCCATCGGTTAATCACGCACCGGGTGTCAGAGAGCCAGTAGCGATATTGTTAAACACGGTAGTTATTGGGATATTGACAAGAAGGCGCGCAAAGATGCTGAAATCCGGGTGCCTGTCAGAGAATGTGGGGGAGGTGGAGGGGCACAGCGGTTACGATAAGACGCCACTTACTATAGCAAAGGTGACTTTGTTACCGATGAAATTGTGCTCCGGAGTAAGTGTGAGTTCAAGAAGGGTGTGGCAGGGGAGAAACACTAGGCACTGGATGTCTCTGGGCGCTCTACAATAATAGATCGCAGTCGGGGAAGTTGTGGTCAGGACGGGACCACAGTGGAGGGAGGAATCGAAGAAACTACTATAACGGACAGGTCTACTTTTCCACCAGCAGTAGTTTCCTACGTTATGACATCGTCCGTCCACCGCTGAAAATCCCTTCCACGAAATCTAGACCTACTTCTACTCTATGTCCAAGGAAGCGCTTAGGACATACCTAGAGTGTTTGTCCCATGTAAACATCGGTTCACCGCCCAATTCATCCCCGACACATCTCCTTATCGCGACATCGTCACCCCTAAACCAGTCCATCAGCCATCAACCAAACCAATCGATATTGGAATAGACTCATCAAGCTCTTCTGATTGATAGCACTTGGATTGGAGGGTCCAGTCTCTTGCGGAAATCCAGCGTCATGACCGTTTACTCCTTCTACATCTTCGATCGACATGGTAAGACGAACCAGCCCGAACTCATCGCAGGCGCTAATACTGTGCTTATCAGCCGAGTGCATCTATAAACGGCGATGGCTCCCTCGACCTGCCTCAATCGTTGGCAAATCTTCGCGGCCTACCTCCGATACTCTCACAGCAGCCAACGGAATCGCCCCCGTTCCAAATCAATCTGCACGGTCAACAGACGATGATGCGAAGCTGATCTTCGGTACTGTATTTGCGCTTCGGAATATGGTGCGAAAGCTGGGAGGAGAGGACGACAAGTGAGTTCTGTGGTTGGTATTCTTGAAGGCAGCCAGACGTTGACAAATTTTTGATTTTAGCTTCGTGACATACCGCACCAGCCAGTATAAACTGCACTATTACGAGACTCTAACGAACATCAAATTCGTGATGATCACAGACGTCAAAAGCCCAAGTATGCGCGTTGCTTTGCAGCAGATTTATATCAATCTCTACGTGGAATATGGTACGTTGGTTCAGTTAATAAAATAGTTGCACGGCTAATTTCAACAGTGGTCAAGAACCCTCTATCGCCTACCGAGCATCCTGGTGGTGTAGGTGTGAACAATGAACTCTTCGAACAGTCGCTGGAACAATTTGTTGTATGTTCCCTACATCTTGTTGTGAAATATGGCCTAACATTCGCAGACACGGGTGCTCGCTTAATATATTTGCTACAGCAGTCTACATTTACAATTAAACGCCATGGCCGATTATAATATTCGCCCGCGCGCTGAGACACTTGACCCCTGGGTTTATTGTACACGATCATCCACAGCCTTCACCGGCTCAAAACTCGTGGCCATAAAACCTTGCCTGTTGCTCAACCGCAACAATGGCACATCCCATTCCCAACTTGGAAGCCGCCCGGATATTGGCCAGTCTCACAGGTTGGCAATATATCTAACACGAGTGACATCTTCTACGAGAAAGTAACGGCGACACTCAAGAATTCTTCCTTAATTTCAGCCATTGGCCACTTTGGTGAAGGGAATTAGGGACCACCCGAAATCACAACATATTCAATACATGTTAACATGTTCGAACTTATACACATTAAGCTGTCATTAGAACAGATTTTGACTAGCAAGAAATGAATCCAACTTCGTTCACGAAATCCGCTTCATATCAGAACGTCCAGTGTTGAACGCTTCAGCAGGCAGATCATCCTCGTCCGGCCCCTCACTGTATCCGCTGGGAGCCTGGGGTTTGGAGTGACGAAGCGACCTGCCCTTGCCGCTAATGATATTGGACTTGTCTATAGCCTCGCGTTCGTCTTGCTCTGCATAATCATGCCAGTTAGCCTCGGTTTACCAATTTAAGCGGGATGAGGACAGATAGAAACGGATGTACCAAGTTGCTGGTTGCTGTTCGAAAACGGCGGCTGCATGGGATCGTCGTAGGCTGCGTCGTCGCTCTGCACAGGGATCCCCTTAGAGAACCCCTGCGTGCCAGTTTCATGGGCGTAGGAGTCGTCCTCATACTCGCCTGAGACGGGAGCGGAGAAGTCATTCTCACGCTCGTAATCGTCTTCAGCGAATCTCTCGGCGCGGTTGGACATTGTGATTAGGTTGTTTGTGTTTGGTTGCTTGCTTTGGATCTCTGTGGTATGGCTCTGTAGCTGAGTGAAGAATTGTGCTTGTTATCTCAGTAAGAACTATGGGTTGAAGAGACCCTTATATATGTTCCCGGTCTAGAGATGTTCGTCATAGCTGTCATTATGGAACTCCTCTTCGTTGTATGAGGCAGCGAGCTTGACCTCAGGCGGACGTCAGGGTTGTGTCAAGCGAGTGGCGATATGACAAAGTGGTGATGCGTGAACCGTAGAATAGCGATTGCGAGATCGCTGTTTGTGCCCAGCGATATTGCATCGAGAAAATCATCAGAACACGACTGGCAGGGGAGACAACATCACGTTCCGATTTAGAATTTGTGTAGATGGCGGGCTGCGACTTGTTGATCGTGGATCGATCATCGCGGACGCTCGCGATATACTCGAGAGTACGTATAGGCGATGGAGTAGTACGAGCGATCGAGCTGGTCGAGACCAGCCCGCGACCAGCTAGAATTGTTCTTGCTCTGGTTAGGTCTAACCTTCCAGCCCTCACTGTGCTCAAAATCGGCCTTGGGGTCTCGTTTCCCCTGAGCCATTCCAAGCGCTTTTACAGTACCCGTGACTTGGCCACAGTCTGATATCTAAATGTAGGGTACGGCAACTCTATCCAGACCGCAAAGTCTTGAAGAGCCGAGTTACTATTATTAACCTCGATTCTGGTACCTAAGTGGACTACGGTGCTAAACTAGCATCCCTGTAGTCGGCACTATAAGATGCCATGATAGTATCTTGATAGGAGAGGATGCCCATAATGCATATAGCAGAGCTGTCTAAGGTGTACGTACCGGTGAGCAGCAGGAGCGGGATCCCAAGAGCGAGGTGGATATACGAGGTTTTATTATGCATATGCGACCAGCAATTCCATGTAAGCTGATAAGTGCAACCGAGCTCGGCAGCTGCTTGCAGCATGCAGGGTAGAAGTACTCTCGAGTAATACCATCATATCCAGTTGTACTGTAGGGCCGCCCGGCCATGCCCGCGTTGTGATCATCTGTTGGATAAGCAGCTTGATCCTTCAATTTTAGTCTGTGAACTGTTCAGTCTAACAGTCTTGGCCCGAGAGTAGAGCCGAAGCTTGAACAGCATCTTTGGCGGATATGGCGTTGTTATTCGTTGGTCTGTGCCAGTCCTCCACTCTAGGCTCCAGATTTGTTTCGAGCTTGGACTCAGCTCTGAGTCTTGAGCCTTAACGCTTGTTCACTCTCACCGTCTGTTCAACGGGGGATTCGTAGTCTCATCCACACCTGGGCCCCATCGTACTCTGAAAATTCCATCAGAAGTGTGCGTAGTTTGTGTTTTCTGATGGGACTGAGCTCAATTGCCTTGGCAATCGCGAAATCAAGGCCAGGATTCGAGCCAGCCGTAAGTTCGTGTTCGGTTAGCATGTCGGGAAAGACAGTCGAACCACGCGATTTGTAAAGAACAAGGATCTTTCCGCGGCGGGTCAGACTCCCGGGGTAGGCTCGGGTTCATTGAGGGCTTCCCCTGGCTGGCAAGTGGCCGGCAAATTCATACCTGGTCTTAGAGGGTCTTAAAATTGCCCCTAAACAGTAATTTTTTCTTTAACGTCGCACTGACCTTCTGTAAATGTGCGGTATAGTATAGACTGAGCGGCATATGCTTAATCCCTTTAATCCCTGGTAGTAATGCGAACTGGGTCGCTAGACTCCAGACTTCCGCGATTCTGGCGATTCTGATGATTTTGTGTCCGTTTCAGGGCTCTCCGGTCTGGTCACGAGTCCTTCTGGAGAAGCGGAGGCCGAAGAGGAATTGATAATGTGAATTGTCACTTGGGCTGGTTTTGCTGTGGACGGAATCGGCCCTTCGACGGTACTATTGAAGCCGCCAAGCTGACAATTGGCTTTCATGGCATATCAAGTATGCATATGCAGTGGGAGCCAGGGTACGGATCCAGCTCAGCAACTATGACAAGTACTCTCGCATAATTGTCTGCGCAGTTTGATACTTTGTTTGTTCATCTGCAGCGGCTGCAGAGTGCAGCCTCAGCATCGTGGCCAGTAGTACTCCGTAAAGTCGCTAAAGTGACAAATCTCCAGCTAAACCCGACTGGTCGGGTCCACTTTTGCTTTGCATCTCTTGATCTCCATCTGCGACATACCTCGAATCATTTTATTGGTTTAGAAAAATCCCTCGTGCAAATCTGAACTGCATCATCCGGCCTTATCGACCTTGGTTTCGGCCATGGCCAAGTGCGGAACAACCGCGCTTCTTCCCAACGGGCCAACGGTACGGGGTTAGCTTGCGCGCCGTTCATATGGCGGCCATGCACAAAGATGAATCTGTGGTCGGAAACGAGGATGTGTTTCACGGCATCATCGTGGCTCCTGCGGTATCTGCCCAGCCGCTTTCCCTTCGAGTCCTCGTCCCTCACAATCCTGCGGGACGCTCTCTAGTACGTGACTCATGGCCGAGGTGAAGGGAATCACATTGGCGATTCAGTCGATCTCGCCCTCAAACTCCCTAAACCGGACCCAGGAGATTTGCAACAGCCCGGCCCACGAGTCCACGACTGGCGCTTCATCATGCGAAATAATCGCACCCACTGCAAGCAAAACATACTCTGTGCTCCATATATCCACCTTCCGATCATGGTATTGCTAGGCCGTCACCGTCTGGCTCCGGCTCTCCGCCGTATGTACAACGAAGCGGGCTCGCGACACGCGTGACGGAGTGGAATAGAACTGCCCGTTTGGGTTGAAGTGCGATATTCGGGAACACCACAAGATCAACAGCTTCATCCATCATCCGCTTTCTAAGACCTTGCACCTGATAACCCCACATCCATCCTCAGCAACAACCAAATGGGGATATGTGCATGGCGGAAAGTTTCCCTGCTCCATCGCCTTTCGTCCGCCTAATAACTCATGGTTTGATCAGACGTAACTAAAAGAGTCTTGACGAGACGAGCCCACCTAGTACCGACGAGCCGAGGCGGAGCAGATTATATCCCGTCAAATTGATGGAGAGCTACAGAATGTATACTCTTTCTACGAAGCAACACCGCTGCCTCTATATACGGTTCTTTGTCGCACCTCCAAGGACAAAGGCCCCAAGCTAGCCGTGTAACAGGCATATACCAGTCGCAGGTCGACGTTGGAAGCGAAGTAGACCGCTCGTCATCTACCCCTCTTGGTGAGGGCTACCCCTCAGATGTCTGAAAGAGATATCTTGGCAATCAGCGTAAAGCTCTCTCGGCCTGCCGCCACAATCTGTAGCTCGACGAGAGTTGGTTGCCAATCCCAGCGGCCCTTGAACCGCTTCTAATCAGAGCGAGGATCCCAGCTGCCCTTGTAAAATGATGTGCGGGGATCAGGATCCGATTCGGTGCGCCATCGTCAATGCACAGCCTCAATTTACCTTTATCCGTGAGGTTGACAAAGATCCTTTCCTTTGGTTCAAACTGTATCACGATCAATAATCTCGTTCAAATAGTCTGAGCTCCGCATACAGACTCAACGATGGTAAGGAGCTATCATTAGTCGGATTGTTTTTGAGTCCGCTTTCTCTTGAGACTGGCGCGATAATCCTTCTTTCCGTAACCCGTGGGCCGTGGTTGAGTGCGGGATAGGAGATGCAGTTACTAATTCCCCATACACAACGCACCAATTCCCCCAAACCCAGGGTTGGCTCTGAGGCACAATTTTTTGACAGGACATACCCCCCTTCCGGAGTCCTAGCAGTGCGGAGCTTCCCGGGGAGGAATCGCGTGCCACCTATATTAGTGGTATTGTCCGTTATTTGTACCTGGAAAGTGGTGGAAGTAGGGATTCAAGATGAGATTATTAATGTGTAGAACTGAGGGGCGCCACTTGTGACCGGAGTATTGCCGTTCCCACTGCTAAAGACTCGTGGCTGATGGCCCGGTTCCATCAATCATACTCTGTAATTCATTCATATCAGCGTATCACACCACCTCACTGACGGCAAACTGACTGTCATTTGATAAGAATTGAGGAAGAGCACCGCGTCGATCATCCTGCTTGCTCTGCCACTTTTCCATGTGTGGCACGGTGGTCGACTCCAGCTCCGGGAACGCAGCTGCTGCACCGGTATCGCTGGTACGTTACCATACTCTTTCAATTCGTGACCGCCTCGGCGGTATTGAGCAGCCACACAGTTCAGCCGAAGTTTTCAGGATCAATACAGGGTCAGGCGGTAATCTATGGGTAATGGATGATGAAAAGGTTCCCAGACTTGGAAGGCCATTGGAAGTGTAATAAACCTGCCTTTTTTTTTTTTTTTTTTTTTTTTTTTTGCTCCAGTTCTCAGGCGTACGAGTAGTGTCGTCGTTACATAGCACTTACCACAGCGACAGATACAAGTTGTCTGCTGCTTCCCAGCATCGCCAGCTCCTTCACTACTTACCGTCGTCTTACGTACTCCTTGCCATTTCTCTCTCTTGCTTCTCGTATCCTGTCTGACTCCAGCTGATTCAGAAGAAAAGCATTCAAAGACCATAGAAGCCAAGACTTTCTGTGCAGCTCCACTTAAGCACCGTCCCATCTGGGCGTGCCTCCAGCAGCTCGCTGAGTGATGCTCCTTTTCCGTTTTTATTTTCTATTTTCATAATAATTTTTTTTTCTCTGGCTGGCTTCCGTCACACTACTGAGCCTCAGGCCAACACCGGTCACCACCGCGCCGCACCACTTTCGCTTTTCAAGTATAATTTCCCTTCGCCCTCCCCAACCTTCGATCTTTTTTCATCTCTCTGCCTTCTATCTTTGGTCATAACTGGCCTTTCAGCCTTGCGCTGTAGGCTCCCAAGTCTTCTCGCTTCCAGTTTTCCATACATCCTCAGGGGAGCGAATCTACTTCCGCTTTTTTTCCTACCTGTTTCATTACTACTCACCGCACATGACTCCTCCATCTGTTTCTCCTATACCCTCACAAGTCTCTTCCGCCGCAACGTCACAGATCTCTAGCGACCATGGAGAACGCCAGGTAACACAGGCTTTGGCGGGCATGAATTTGTCTGCCCTGAATGGGGATGCGGCGCTTCCCCATTCAGTGAAACCCCCTAAGCAAACTATGGCGAATCGTATCTCACGCATGTTTACGGGCACTGGTCGATCCACCCCAAAGGAGCCAGAGTCGTCGCGCGAACTATCAGATAGTAGTTCCGATGGCGGAAAACCCACTACTAATGGCAGCGGGAAACAGTCCCGGCCAACATCAAGGCCTTCATCAAAACCTCCGTCAAGGGCTCCCTCGCGGCAAACTTCCACCAAAGAAGTTCCCAAGAGTGAAAAGAACGAAAAGAACGAGAAGACCGACAGGAAGGCCAAACCTGCCGGGAAAGACCAGAAGGAGGGTTCGACTGTCCAGAAGCGTTTTGAGATTCTTCCGGACAACTCTCATCGCCACCATCTGAAGAGTACCCGACGGCAGGAGAAGCTGACTGATCTTCTTCGTGATATGCTTGGTGGACGGAAGAAGGACGACCATGCGGAGGATCAGCAACTCTCTCTCATGTCAACATGGATTGACCAATTCAAAAGCGAGCGGGATAAATTAGCGGCCGACAAGAAGGGTGGCCCCAACGCCACTGCATCGCTCGTTGATAAGTACGGCAAATGCCAGGAGATTGTTGGTCGTGGTGCTTTCGGTATTGTGAGGATATCTCACAAGGTAGACCCTAAAGACTCCAAGAGCGAACAACTTTACGCTGTCAAAGAATTCCGCCGCCGTCCGCAGGAAACAAGCAAGAAGTACCAGAAGCGACTGACTTCTGAATTCTGCATTTCATCGTCCTTGCGCCACCCTAACATAATTCACACACTCGACCTCCTGCAGGATGCTAAGGGCGACTATTGCGAAGTTATGGAGTATTGCGCTGGCGGTGATCTCTACACTCTTGTGCTGGCTGCAGGAAAGCTAGAGGTTGCCGAGGCTGACTGTCTTTTCAAACAACTTATGCGCGGTGTTGAGTATATGCACGAGATGGGTGTTGCTCATCGCGATCTTAAGCCGGAGAACCTTCTGTTGACCACTCACGGAGCCCTTAAGATTACAGACTTCGGAAATGGCGAGTGCTTTCGTATGGCATGGGAAAAAGAAGCCCATATGACTGCCGGACTCTGTGGCTCGGCTCCTTACATTGCTCCTGAAGAGTATGTCGAAAAGGAGTTTGACCCAAGAGCAGTTGATATTTGGGCTTGCGGTGTCATCTACATGGCCATGAGGACAGGACGTCATCTGTGGAAATTGGCTCGCAAAGAAGAGGACGAGTTTTACAGACGGTACTTGGAGGGTCGCAAGCATGAGGATGGTTATGCACCAATTGAAACGTTGCATCGGGTAAGCATAACATGTGCTGAGAAGGCAGACTTTATACTAACTTATTCATCCTTTAGGCTCGTTGCCGCAACGTTGTTTATTCCATCCTCGACCCAAATCCTTCTCGCCGCATCAACTCGTCCCAAATCCTGAAATCCGAATGGCTTCGCGAGATTAAACTGTGCCAAGCGGGTGAGGAAGGCTTCTAATATTCCCTTGCATTTCAGATAGCAGGTACCGTCTCCGAAAAGGTCCGTTGGGCTGGTTTTCGCTTTCTTCCAGTCAATGTCCCTTACGGTTTACGGTTTCTTTGTTCCTGTCTATCTCCTCCGTCCCAGAATAGAAACGGGTGGTTATGTGTTTCTCCCTTTTCTTTCGAGTGGATGAAAGTCGTCCTTCATTGTGCGTTCCATAGACGGAGGACTTTTCATCTTCTCTACAATTATGCCGGCGCATGTCTTTCTTCCTGCCTAGTTTGCGCGTTTAGTCTGGCGTCACGTTCTAATGTTAAGGCAACGAAGATCATGACCTTTGACTAAATTCATGGTACCAGTCCAACTCATATACGTTTTATTTTAACGACCTATACATTGTTTTTCAAGCAAGCTTCAAACTTACTTTCTCTCTCTCTCTCTCTCTTTCTCTTCGATTTTGCTTTTCGTGTTTTCTTTACCCCTTCTCTTGCTGCGCGTCTACTTCCAAGGTCATGGGTTAGGTTTCTGGTTTTCTGACCTGGTTCATCAAGCTTTCTTTCGATTCGTTATTCTAGCAGTTTTGCACCCGGCTGGCGTTTCTTTACAGGTTATGGGCGGATTGGACTATGTTTCATTGGGGGACCAAGAACAAACTGTAACACCAATACCTCACATGAATGACTTTTAAGGAATGATAATGGCTGGCCCATCAATGAAAGAGACTTTATCTCTTACAATACTACTGCCAAGGACTACCTGGTCAAATCCTTCACGTTAAATGTACCAATCATGTGACTTTAACGGGCCCATTACATCATGAATGTAGGCAGACTAATCCGGACGACATCATTCCCGGCTGGAGCTGGAGCTACCTACGTAGCTGTTCGGGAACCACAGGAACGAATCCGTAGTTATTGGCTTAACGATGACTTCATTTCTACTCAATTGTGTGACAGGGGTAGCGATTCGGCCCACCCTAGCTGCCGCTGATTATGGGTACTCTAGGTACATAATACTTACATTTGTATACGAGCATGCTCTAGGCTGTATCCTAGATTACACGGCTTTTGAACAACGGCATTGAATTCCATCAAGGTTAGTCTGTAAGGTCGCCAGCGCCACTAGGTATCTCGAGGCAATGAGTCCACCTGGTAGGAGTGCTATTTGTACGCAAGGTCGATCTATGTATTATTGCATGTGCATGTTCTATGCAAAAGGGGTCCTTTGATTTCGGCGGACGCACCTACCGTTACTGTACCATCCCCACTCTTTCTTGCGTCCAACTTAACCATGAGACCCTTGAGTTCGTATGTTGCTACATTCGTCCATTCGTCCCGCTTAGCTTTTACATATTTGACTCGCAGCATATCTAGCCATAAAGCGAGTCCCAACCAAAGCAACCGGACAGTACATGTAGGAACAAATCACGAGTTTGCAGGTCAATGAAATCGGCCACATCTTCCGGGCCTCTAATCGACCCTGAAGATATCTTTAACCTCAAACCCTCTAAATATAGACTGAGATTAGGTTAGGTTACGGCTGATGGACTGGCCCGGAGTTCCAGGTACAGGAAGTATAACCTTGCCAAAGGGGCCAGGCCCTCTTGGGCTCTGGTCCTGGAGAAGTCAATGCAGATGTAACATTGCTGGTAGCCCAGTTGGCCAACGGTGTATTATACTAGTGCTGGGTGCTCTGAGTTTGAGAACTCAGCTGGAGGCTGGCAGTCGCGTAGGGTTGGATCCTAACATGCAGGTGCATAATCAGCAGCATATGCGTGAGTGTAGACCAGAAGGCCTGGACCGGCGGCTGGGCATGTTCTCCTGATAGGGCTTAGGGAATCAAGGGATGATGTCGGCTACCTGCATGCCTTGCTTTCCTTGCAGACGGGATACCTCTCGCTCCGATCTTGCTGCGCCGCCAGCCAAGCATAATTGATGCTAATTGAACCTTCTGCTCTTAAAACTCGGCATTATACCAAATGACACGGTCAAGCCAAGCATGCATTGCCCGGTGGAGTGAAACATGGTCGATGGCTCCAAGGAGGCCTCGGCCGCACATAGGACAGCCAGCTTGTATGACTGTAGCGATGAGATTACCAACGATCTTGCTGTGCTTCAAACCCCCCACGGTAAAGGATTCACCGACTGAAGGGCTAGAGCTGGCGATTAGTCTATCATGACTGTACAACTTAGTCCGTTCTGTTTGTATCACACCGGCCACGCCGAATACTTTCTCAAGTCAATGTTACCACTTCAATTCGAGTCACATTGTCGGGGCATCGGCGAGGGGATTGACTCATCTCATGGTAATAAGGATGCCTAGCCCTGTACTGTGCTCGGGTGCTAGCGTGCATAGCAAATCCACTGGGAATGTTGCCATTGCTAAAACCCTGATTCTTGAATGGGAACTTCCACCGACTCCGCAAAATCCCCTAGGGGAAATATTCAATAGTTCAACGGCCAGCCCCTAAGTTGTGGAGCATCAGAACAGTACAAGCGCTTAGGCAGCAAAGTTTTCTGGAATCTCGATTTTCTGGCTGGTACTGCAATGGCGCAGGAGCAGGCCTGGCATGGCCGTACAACGCATAGGCGCGTGAATTGGTGGGACTGTATTTAGCAAAATGCCTTTTCAACTTCGGTATAGATTGATCCTTGCATCTCCAACCAAAAAAAAAAGTCGATTTGGAGTAGGGCATTTGTTCCTGAAAGGGGGGACCCAAGTTGTCGAAATTAGAACTGGCGGTTAGCGAAGGTTCCGCTGTAGAAACCCAGACACAAGAGTATTAGGTAGTGTCATATAGCCACTAGGCGTAATGCTAGACAAATATTGCATATTCAATCTTTGATTTCGGGTGCAGAAAAGAACGAAATTCAGAAAGACACATAGATTTCATGATTGTCGATCCTTTCACCACGAGTCTGGGGAATGGAACACAGTCGTGTTCTTTGAAGATCCGTCGCTAGCCGATGCCAGCGTGGGTTAGCGATCACCTGTTCCTGCTGAGCGACCGAAGTCTTCCCTGCGCTAGGGCCGGGTTTTGGTTTGAATTGAAGTCAGCTCTCCCTGCGATGTATGTGTATGCATAATGGGACATATGACCAGGTGCCGAGCCACAAGAAGAGAAAACTAGACTCCATCTGGAGTAGTGCGATCGACCGTAGGGCTGTATTTTGGTATTAGTCATGTTTTGTAAATACACAACTTTAGATACGCTCTGCAGTATGACATTGCCGCGTTTCTTCGCCGTCCCGAGGAAGTGAGGCATTTGACGTCAGAATCAGCCCGAGAGCAGCAGATGCATTTCTTTCATAGTTGAGATAGGAGTAGACTCTTGGGTCGCTAGATTCGTCGTTCAAGAAGGGATTTAGGAGAGGTCGAGTCATTGTAGTCAGCGTCAAACGCCACTGTTGTTCGGTTTCTGCGAGCTCCTCACACTACGGAGAGTGCTAGGCACGAACGAGGTTGAGTATACTGCCCATCCGTGCATCCATGGCTCTGAAGTGCCGTCTGAGACCGTCACTTTACTGACTGCTTGCCTTTTGCACTATTTCTGCAGCGTACGATTTGCCAGATTGACGTGCGAACATGCAATCAGCTCCTCCATACTAGAAACAGCGGGAGAGACGGTTCGAGCCTGGAGATTACACAAGACTAAGAATTCTAGTCTGCTAGATATGTCTCGATAGAAGCGCGACAAAACAGAAGACGGATCCCGGTGGAAGGGAAGGGAATATATCGAGAGCTGCAGAACTTCCAGCTCATGAGCCCGTTCCCGCCGCTAAACTCCAGTATTTATTTCAGTTGAGACGCGGCCCTGTCGCTTAACGCTTGATTACCGGAGCTGAGGATCTGACCAGGCGGTTGCCAGCATATTTGACCAGTTTAGTGTACGACCCGTCGAGCATATTCAGATGGGCTTTCAGTGGGTTCAAATCGAAAGTTGTCCCAGGCCAAGCCAGAGCCTGGGTCCTACATGGCTGATAGCTGTGTTCGCTGGGGAAATGTTCGTGGCGTGGCGGAATGAACTGAGCTTCACATTCACCAATGTCATCATTTTATGATGTCGATTGTTAACAGGGTGACTGATGCCGAGCGTGCTGTGCCGGCTACAAAGTGCAACGTCGTAGCCGCCCATCTCATCTTGAAATATGTTTGTTGATTGAGTGTCCGGATAGCAGTGATTGCAGCACATTGTTTCGTGCCTGCAAGTGTACATTCTACCCTCCAGGAACTCTTGAAGAGTGCGTTCTGATGTTACAATCTTGCCAGGTCCGGTCTGGCATTCACGCATTGTGAGAGGCCTAGCTCTGCTTATGGCGCTTGCAGCCGCGCCTAGCAGAACTCTTCCATCTGTTACGAAAACATTATTTGGTCGCGGCTATAGCACAATCTATGAATATGTCTTTAGTTACGTTTCAAAATATAGCGGCTCAAGAATAGTCGCCAAAAGGGTGGAATAAAAGAAACAAGTTAGTACTTACAATGAGTTACTGCTAAGGTCGTGGACAAAATAGCTGGATATGCCTAGCACTTGGGGCTGCATCCATCCTATCGGCAGCCATTAATTGGACGAGCGCCAGAGATTCTTTTCTTCTTCTTTCTACTTTATTCAACGATCTCTAGAAGAAAAATTCGATTTAGCTGTGTGTGTTGAGGCTGTTGATCTAGTACAAGTATACACAGAATCTGGCTGTATTTGGCGGTTCTATACTAGCTGTAATCTACACAGCCACATCCAAGCCACTGAGGAACAGGGAACTTTAAGACTGGAAACATCATCATCGTCGGTCCCGCATTAGGCTTCAATCGACTCCCCCTTCCGTTCTTGAAATCAAACTCGCTCATCATTTAAGCTTTGAACTCTATACTCGTATCTTCAATAAAACCTCGCGAGTTTTTCCTTTCTGGCATTGACGATTGGCCTTACTCTCTCGGTGATATCCAGATCAGTGTCCCAACATGTCTTGGGCAGGTGCGTATCATACTCGCGGTACAGGACCCCTACGAGATTCACACTGACATGTGTGCTCTCTGCAGGTTTCAAGAAAAATGTGAACCGCGCTACGACGCAGGTGATGATGAAGACGGGTATGTCTGAGACGAGTCTGCCCCGCATCCGTAGCGATGGAACCCGGAGACAGGCCGATATAGTTGGAGCAGGATACGCCCGTTGGACCTGGGACGGATGCTGATACTGCGCCTCCTCAAATATAGGGCACGTGGAAAGGACGAACGACCGTGACTATGAAATTGAAGAACGGTATGAAAACTTGATATTCGCGGCGGCTGTGGGCTGTGGTTTACTGATCCCCATGCAGACGATACCGGACCATGGAGGCCGCTGCGAATCGCTTACAGAAGGAGGCTAAGGGATACTTGGACTCATTGCGAGGTACGGCAATTGTAAAGCGAGTTGATGTGCGGTCGGTGTGCTGATTGTTCGCTCAGCCATGACGGCTTCGCAGATGCGCATTGCGGAAACGATAGATGCTTTCTACGGTGATGCCGGGGCCAAAGACGGCGTGAGCAGGAGCTACAAACAGGCTGTCGAAGACCTGGATGCCGAGACCATCAAAGCACTGGATGGTCCTTACAGGTACGATTCTCGTTTTTCTGCGCAGAGTGTTTCGTCGCTGACTGACATGCCCTAGGACAACCGTGCTTGATCCGATATCCCGCTTCTGTGCATACTTCCCTGATGTTAACGAGTGCATCAAGAAGAGAAACAACAAGCTGCTCGATTACGATGCCATGAGGGCCAAAGTGAAGCGACTGGTCGAAAAGCCCGACAAGGACGCTACGAAGCTGCCTCGCACTGAGCGAGAACTCGAGATGGCCAAGCAGGCGTACGAACAGCTGAATGAACAACTATTTACTGAACTTCCTCAACTTATTGACTTGCGTGTTCCGTACCTCGACCCCAGCTTTGAAGCCCTGGTGAAGATACAACTGCGCTTCTGTGCGGAAGCATACTCTCGTATGGCTCAAGTGCAACAGTATCTCGATGCCGAGACAAGAGACCAATACGCGCGGGGTGATTTGGATAACAGGGTAGAAGAGGTTCTCCAGGAGATTCGGGATTTAAGCATAGCGGGTACTGTTTAATGTTTTCTTCGTGTGGTCACTGAACGTGATCCTTGATACGTTTGTGCGCAATATATCATCCGATTTTATCTTATTCTTAACAAGTCAATAATGATTGCCGCTGGGAAATCCAACGCTATAACTGTTCGGGTATCACCTATCTATGATTCTACAAATAAAGCACAACATTCCCGCCCCCCTTCCCCCCACATCGGCGGCGTCCGATTCTTACGGCGTGGGCTCCGGCAATGGATTACCATCCTCAGTCCTACCAGCCTCCTCAGCCAGGACATCCACCGCATACCCAGCTGCCCTATTTATTGCATCCAGCTCTTTCAACCCCATTGCCGTCAGCACATATTTCGAAACCTCGTCCGAATTTCGACTCGACGGCCTCCCAATGCCCACCCCAATCCGCAAAATCGACAGTGCCGGGTCATGCGGATACATCTTCTTCTTGTCCAGCCACTGGAAGATATCCTTTAGTCCATTATGACCGCGCAGGCTGTACTTTTCCGGGCCCCCACGCCTCACGACTATTTTGCCCAGCGGTTTCTCGAGTTCGTCGTGGAGGATGACAAGAGTCAAGGGTTTCGCATTCATGGTAGTGCTTGTTTCAAGGCGCTTGAAGGTTTCAAGTTCGCGAACGAGTTTTCTGCCAGAGTCGTTCATGAGCGAAGGACTCTGCCATGTCTTGTATCTGGGTGGGAGATGGTTCGGAAGGAGGGGCGTGATGGCGTCGAGGAGGACATGGCCGGCGCTGTGACGGGTGTTGCGGTAACGGCCTGGATTTCCGATGGAGGCGATGAAAAGCGAGCGGATGGATTGTTGGCTCATTGTGGTGCGTGGTATTTTCTGACTGTGGGACAAGATGAAGACATGTGGAGTCGTCGAGTTTGATTGGAGTTGAAGCTGTTATTGATTGATGTTTGACAAATTCTGAAAGGTCTGACCCATGATCTCTGTACGGGAGATCGTCAGGTCAGAGCTCTTTGGCGTGTGGGGAACAGAATCTGGCCATCACGGAGCTTTTGTCTCCCAATTTCAAATCATTCGTAGATCGTCAATTCGTCGTGAGCTCCGATCCTGGTTATTGCTGTTCTCTGGATCTAGATTGTGCGTTGTGCCAGGAACCGACTTACTAGCCTGCTGTTTTGCACAACTGCTGACTCAAAGGCGGTAAGGGAGGGTACTGTACGAAAGTCGATTCGATGATTCCAAATCTGTCTGGTCTCAAACCTTTACCGCCCTGAACATCTTAATCTCATTGGAAGAAAGACTCCAGTAAACACATAATGTTCCCCCCTTTCTTTCCGCTGCTTCGGGTCGTATTCTCATTGACCGTACGATCCTGCGTTGCCGTCCAGCTGCAGCTCCCTACTTTTCTTGGATATCATCTATCATCCAGCTGCGGGACCACCGCGGCACTGCGGTAGGAATTACGAAAGAATTCTGTCTTCATATGCCTGGCTGAGGCTGAGACTGGATCCCGCTCGTTCATTCTGCCAATTGTGAGATGGCCTGAGCGATAGTGATTTAACAGCCAAAAAAAAAAAAAAAAAAAAAAAAAAAATTGCAGACGCAGTCTCATAATGTCCTGCTTTCAATCGTTGCATCATACGTTTCGGTTTCGATCCCATAGGCCACGCAATAGAAATGGTTGTGCTAGGCGACCGCTGCAGTATGAGATGATGCGCCTGAGGTGATGCTTCGGTGCCCAAATACTGGGGCCGTAGCCCATGATATTCAAAAAAAGTACAAAGCGACAGCTCAAGGAGTTTGTCATATGTTACGATGGACGCACATCGACATTGACCTGCGCAGCGAGCGAAGTCAGAAGCCTTGTTTTCACAAAATGGTCTCGATCAATGTGGTGCTCGGTGCTAGATCAAAGCCAAATTCATGTTCCCGCCGCCACGGCGCCATTGCGCCAACGCGGCGATGAAGGAAAAGCAGCTACCCCGTGCACTGCAGGCAGCGTCCGTGTCATCCCAAAAGTCTGGGAAGTGGGGAAGCTGAAACTCACTTGTCCGCAGGCGTTCGAGAGCCTCGTTGTACGACTCGGGAGACGAAATTTGACAACGATAATCTCCCCAGTACGGAGGTACTACTAGGCAGCCGGTGGATTCGATACCACTTGCTTAGTACTAACTCAAACCGACCCAATGGTTTCCGAATGTCGAATCATTACGAACAAGGACGACGTGCAGGGCCCATTATTGAGTCCCAGTTAGACGGAACTAAACAGTTGTCTATTTATTAGTCGTCCCCTCCCCCTGGGTTCGTGCATGCATTCGAAACATCCGGTTCCCAATTGACGGGACAGTTTGTTTCAGATTATAATTATCGGATATTCCTTGGTCCCTCTCCCATACTTCAGTTCACAAGCTCAACTTGTTCCTGAGCGACACGATGCCTTTCTTTTGTGCACCAATCCCCACCCATGCCTGACTCTCCCTCAACATCTCTTTTCTGTCGTTGTGTCTTTCTTTGCGTCAGGGTGACTCGTTCACGGTCAGCCGTAAGCAACTACATGATCGCTGACCAGTGTTCGTCATGTCATGGACGAGGCAGCACTTCCTAGAAGTATGCCTGACTCCATCGAGGCAGACAGTGCCAAAGTAACTGGAAAGCGTCGCTGGGTGGACGATGAAGACCCGAACACTGACTCAGATGCAGATTCTGATGAAATCTCAATGTAAGCACACCAGCCTTTTTTTAATGTACAAACTAACCGTGCCAGAAAATCTACAAAGTCCTTCGAAGCCCAAAATATAGAATATGTTCTGGAGCATGGCCGACGATATTGTAACGACACATACTTCATGCCAAATGACGAGGCTGAACAAACCCGGCTAAATATAACTCACCAGATGTGCATGATAATTTTCGACGGGAGCCTCATAAACGTGCCTTTGGTCAAACAAACAGCTCGCATCCTGGACATTGGTACAGGGCCAGGCGACTGGGCCATTGAGATGAGCGCCGCCTACCCTAGCGCCACCATCGTTGCAACCGACATAGGCGTCTTTGACAACGGCCTCGGCAGCACTATCGATCTCCCCAATGTGAGTTTCCAGCTCGATGACGCCCGGAACGAATGGACCTACCATGAGCCATTCGACCTGATCCATCTCCGCGGCCTCGCGGGCGCCTTCTCAGATTGGTCCTCCATCTATAGGCAGGCATTCCGCCATTTAGTTCCAGGTGGATATATTGAGGTCAGCGACGCAGACCCAGCAGCGGATACAGTCTCCTTCCCGAATTCGGAAGATTCCTACCTTAACACCTTAACGTCTGCTATGCGCTCTGCCGCTGGAACCACAGGCTATCCGCGCGATCTATGCCATCTCCTCCCCAGCGTCCTAACTGCAGCGGGATTCGTTGACGTCCGAGTCATAGAACGTACAATCCCAGTCGGGACCTGGACCAATGATCCGCGTGAGAAAACCCTAGGGAAGATGGCTCTTATAGCGCTCCTCGAAGGCTTGGAGGCTTATAGTCTGCGTCCTCTCACCGCGACGGGGAATTGGACGGAGGAAGGAGTGCGTGATCTCTGCGCCAAGGTGAAAATTGAAATCCTAGCTGCGGAGAAAATTACAGCCTGTGTAAAAACAGTGACAGCACGCAAACCGTTCTCGAGGGCGCATTTGCGAAGGAATGAGTTGCTAGAGAAGCTGAAACAGATCGATAATGAGATGAATTTGGATTCGAGCTTGACTTAAGGTGGTTTGTGCCGACAATAGTCGGTTTATGCTATTATACCCCATTTGCTTTCATGTTGTTATGGCATAGTAGATGCAAAGCGTCCTGCTGCTTGGGATGTTTATGTTAGGAGAAGTACCTGGCCCAAGTGTCTAAAGCCGAAAACGAGCAATCTCCTTAAAACCGCGCTCGCAAGTTTCGAGCTCAGGTTGTGATATATCTCATCAAATTGATCTATAGACAGTCGAAGTGGTATTTGCATAACCTTAAAATCAAGCCCAGACTTCTTTTACGAACCAAAACTCCATGCAATGCAAACCACAAAAAGCGCATTGTGCAATCACAACTGGAACAAAGTCCTCTTCTTCTCCATCTTCCCTTTCCATTCCCACTCCTGTCCACTCGCCCTCTGGATACCTTTGTCAACACGGCGCAGCTTCAATGTGAACCGAGGGCCCAGCTCCTGGAGACCCGTCCGGATCCCCTCCGCCCCCTTAATCTCCTTCCCGTCCGCACCCACAACGGCCTTTTCAGTTTCCCGCTTCTCGCGGAACACGTAGCGGTGCCGACGCACAAATATGTAGTCACGTTGGTTGTGGAGAGTGACGACCTGTCGGCCCTCGATATCCGGCTGTGGCGGGAATAACGTGCGAAAGAGATGTGCGGTGAGAAGACCGAGCGGTGTGCGGAAATTATTCAGGATAAGCTCTGGCCAATGTTCGGTTGGCTTTCCGTGGCCGGGTATCTTCTTGCCTTCGACCCAGTTGCTGATGCTGAAGTGGAACATGGGGCCCTTCGGAAGGTGGACGATGTCCAGGCCGGCCGGCTTTTTCGAGTCCTCCTGTAGGATGATTAACGTGGTGTATTCGCGGTTGGAGGCGAATTTGGCGATCTCGCGGATGGAAAATTTGTGGGCGTGGGCGTGCGCCGTACGCCGAATGTAGACGCTGTTGGGGAAGAGTTGAGTAAGGATTTCGGCTTCGTGGTGAAGGGTTGAGTTGAGGGATGTTGTAATAAGGATTTTCGGAGGTCGTTGCGAGTCTGGAGAGAAGAGAGATGGGAATTTCGCAGCGAGCGCTTCCGGAGCTAAATTCAAATTCGTGCTTTTTGTTGATTGGGATGGGCTTGTTGCACGTTCCGTTGCTGAGGGAATAGCGGAAGGTTTGCGGCCGCGGCTGTCCTTTTTGCTCTCTTTACCCTCGTCGCCTTCGTCTTCTTCGTCGCTACTAGCTAACATGCTGTCGAGATCGTCCTCGTCATCTTCCTCGTCACTACCATTATCCTCACTGTGGCGATCCTCTGAGCCCGAATCCAACGGGCGATTGAGTTCTTCATCTTCCTCTTGCTTCAGTCTCTTTATCCGCTCGACATCGACACTCAGCCCTAAGGGTTCCTCAACGTCGCTGCCGGCATCATCCCATACACGCTTCCGCTCCAAGGTCAAGGGAATGTTTCGCTTAAGTCGTTCCTCCTTTAACTTAGGATTTTTAGCCTCTTCCTTCTTCGTGCTGAATCTCTGAGCCCGGCGAGCCGCATCTTTGGCGCGCTTTCGTTTGATGTGAAGAAGTTGACGCTTCTGCTTATTGCGAACCTTGAAGTCGCCAATTATGCCTGAGGGAGGCCTCGCCGACGCTTTCTTGGAGACCATGTTGGGTTATAGACGTATACTTGGTGGTGTTACTGAAGCTTCAATCCGTCCAGACTTTTGGAGCGGAGATAATTTTTTGTGGAGAAACATTTGACCGGCGGTAAGCCCCCGTAGTCAATCAACCGTACAGTCAATAATACGGCAGTTTTTCTGTTTTGCAAGGACTCGGTTTACTGGCCTGGAAGCTTCAAATATCTTAATTTCTTTTTAAAAGGCGAGCACAGAGCACGTCTTTCTGGTGCTTCTTTAAATTGCTCTGCATCTGTTTATTTTCGGTCTATTCGATTTCCAATCCGATCTTTTTTGGCCGGATCGCCCCCTTGGTGATCAAGGAACGGCTCACGTGTCAGCGGATGACTCAATCTCCGATTCGCTTTTCTTTTCTTCCCCGCCGAATCATTTCCTGCTGGAACCCCGCCAACAGAAGACACTTTTCCACCACCCCTCCTGCCCTTCGCGCCATTATCCAGGAGTCCAGCAAGACAAAACCCATAATGGCTACATTAACTACCAAGACCGGTCAGGTCGTTGACCGGTCCGTCTTGGATTCCATGCTCCGCCGCCGCCTATTCTATACCCCCTCCTTCGAAATCTATGGAGGCGTCTCTGGTCTCTACGACTATGGTCCGCCCGGTTGCGCCGTCCTAAACAACATTGTCGAGACATGGCGGAAGCACTTTGTTCTGGAGGAGGATATGCTCGAGGTCGACTGCACAATGCTGACCCCGGAGGAAGTTCTCAAGACTAGCGGCCACGTCGATAAGTTCGCCGATTGGATGTGCAAGGACCCCAAGACTGGAGAGATCTTCCGCGCAGATCATTTGGTGGAGGAAGTCCTCGAAGCTCGTCTCAAGGGTGACAAGGAGGCTCGTGGCCAGAAGGTCGAGGTTGATGCAGAAAAAGAGGCGAAGAAAAAGAAGAAGGCCAAGAGTGTTGCTGTCAAGTTGGATGATGCAGTCGTCAAGGAATATGAGGAGATTCTGGCGCAGATCGACAACTTCGACGGACCTCAATTGGAACAAATTATTGCCAAATACGACATCAGAAACCCTGTTACCGGTGGCAACCTCCTCCCCCCGGTTGCTTTCAACCTGATGTTCCAGACTTCAATTGGACCTAGCAGCAATATGCCTGGTTACCTGCGTCCTGAGACCGCCCAGGGACAGTTCTTGAACTTCCAGAAACTGCTCGAATTCAATCAACAGGCAATGCCTTTCGCTTCAGCGTCTATCGGCAAGTCGTTTCGAAACGAGATCTCGCCTCGGGCAGGTCTTTTGCGTGTCCGAGAATTTCTGATGGCTGAGATTGAGCATTTTGTCGACCCCGAAGGTGGCAAGAAGCATGCGCGTTTCGAGGAGGTCAAAAATATTGAGTTGACGCTGCTTAACCGAGACGTGCAGCTGTCCGGAAGCACCAAGACTGAACGGATGACTGTCGGAAAGGCTGTTGAGACAGGATTGGTGGATAACGAGACTCTTGGATACTTCCTCGCCCGTATCCAGTTGTTCCTGCTCAAGCTCGGTGTTGACCCCACCAAGCTCCGCTTCCGCCAACACATGGCCAACGAGATGGCCCACTATGCATGCGACTGCTGGGATGCTGAGCTATACACTAGTTACGGCTGGATTGAGTGTGTTGGCTGTGCAGACCGCAGCGCATATGACCTTAATGTGCACAAGAACAAGACTGGTGCCCCTCTGGTCGTTCGGGAGACTCGCGCAGAGCCATTGAAGGTCGAGGAATGGCAAATTGAGCTGGACAAGAAGAAGTTCGGTCCTCGCTTCAAGAAAGATGGCAAGACCGTTGAGGCTGCCATTGATGCTTTGTCTCAGGAGCTTCGGGAGAAGCTGGCTCTTGACCTCGAAAAGACTGGCAAGATTGAGGTTGGATGTCGAGGGTGTCGCTTCCGGCAAGGTTGAATTAGAAAAAGATATCATCACGATTGAGAAGCGCACCCGTGTTGAGAATGTTCGGGAATACACCCCGAACGTAATTGAGCCATCATTCGGTATTGGCCGTATTCTATACAGTCTTATGGAACATGTCTACTACTACCGTGAAGGCGACGAAGCGCGTGGCGTAAGTATCTCAAACCCTTTTGCGAGTTCACTCCCTTTTCTTACACATCATTTAGGTTCTTTCGTTCCCTCCCGTGATCGCTCCTACTAAAGTTCTCCTCGTACCCTTATCGAGCAATCCCGCCTTCCGCCCTATGGTCCAAGAACTGACGACCAAACTTCGACGGTTGGGCGTCTCCAGCCGTGTCGATGATTCCTCCGCCAGCATTGGTAAGCGATACGCACGCAACGACGAGCTCGGAACACCGTTTGGTGTCACCGTAGACTTTCAGTCTGTCAAGGACAATACTATCACGCTGCGTGACCGCGACTCCACAAAGCAGGTGCGCGCGAGCCAGGAAGAGATTCTGCAGGCTCTCAAGTCTCTGGTAGAAGGAGAAGAGACCTGGGAGGATGTCCGGAAGCGATTACCTGAGTTTACTGGCCAGGAGGTGGATTAGATTCAATAATTCTGGCTAAAATAGAAGAGACCAATCTCTTTCACTGTCATCAGCTTTACCAGTTTGTAGGTCATTCGTAGAGGTCTACACGGATTACACGGATTATTACCCAGCGGTGGATGCCAAGTTCTCCAGGCCGCAACGTCATTCCAACCATCATTCGCCAACTTGGCTTAATCTTCATCTTCACTCCTCATTCAATCTACGGTCGTCAAGCAATTAGTTGTCACACCCCTGGGCTTGCAGGTGGTTCTTAATATGGCGCCCAAAATACCGTCTGCGAAGATCACACTCTCATGTCCTTTGTTCGCTGCCGACTTCGACCCGCGCAATCCTGCCTTTCTTCTTGTTGCCGGCGGCGGCGGAGAAGGCCGAAGCGGCGTGGGGAACAAGATTGTAAACGACCAACTCTGCATCTCCGTTCTCAAAGGCGTATAATAACAATGGATGCAGGTCCTTCTCAATGCTTTCAAACGCCACGAACTAAGCGAGGTTGTCGACGTCGAGCTTTCAAGGGATGAGGACTCGGTGACTTCTCTGGCTGCCGCACAATCAAACGACACCTCTATAGTCACCTTCGTCGGTATCAACAGCTCCCTCGCACTACAAAAAGAGAATAAAAACCGGCATCTACGATCCTTCAAGATTGATTATCCTCCGCGCCGCACAAATTCGGCGTCTGCGGAGTTCAAATCTCCCAATGGGAGTACACCAGGACAAACTGTCAAACTGTCTGAGGAGTCAGTATTTAGAACTGTGGCTGGGTCAAAGGGTTCTACGGAGACGTATCAGAGAATCACTCGATTGTCGCCTTGGAAAGGCGAGGGTGCAACCCGCGTAGCTGCTATTGCGACTGGACTGGCCTCCTCAGGGGAGATTGTCTTCTTCAATGCGAACACGACGAAGCCGAGCGAAGGCGATGTTATTGGAAGAATCCGACTGAAAAGCGATGAGGAGGCTGAGGACATTGATATTGCTGGGCAGGACGAGGAGAAAGGCTTGTTTCCTGTGGCATATACTAATGGCGTGGATGTCTTTACATGTCGCATCTCGCCCGAGACTAGATCGAATGCTGCACCAGACGTGAGATGTGTATATAGTCCCCCAGCAAACACCAATGGCAAGGGGCCACGACCAAAATTCCGTGCTCTGCGCTTTCTTTCTCCCACCACGCTATTGCTGTTGCAAAATGCCCCAAATCGCAAAGGTTGCGAACTTATAATTCTTGATCTGCGGCCAACGACATCATCTTCACAAGCCACAATTATCCGTCGCTACAAGCTTCGAAAATCGATCAACATTGGTCTGAGTCTGGATGTATGCAACCTGGGAACCAGTTCATCGATCAAACAACAATCAATCATCGCTGTGTCCGGTAGTGACCAGTCTCTTGAGATCCTAACCATTGACGTCGACTCAAGCCGACAGTATCGAGCAGCGGCCGGGTACAGTCAAATTCGTCGCTACGCGACCATCCGCGACGTTCACCCCTTCTCAATGACAAGAATATGCTTCTCACATTTTGTTCCGCCGCCCGCCCCAGTCACCCCAGAGACACCACCACAATACATCAAGCTTGCCTCCGTGAGCTTGGGCAACACTGTCGTCGTGCACACATTTCCTCTGTCCCCGACGCCACCTTCAAGTCGCAACCCTCGCTACGTCCTCGTGCGGCCAGGCGAGTCTGAACTCTTGACAGGCTTCTCCAGTACTCTGGCTGCCGTTCTCTCCATCGTGCTCGTCATTTTCCTTCTGCAAGCCTTCACGGAAATTAGAGGCGTCATGCCTCCGTATCTTGGTATCACGGACTACTTACCAACCGATATTCGTACCAAGATTGCCGTACCATATAACGCTCCTCTCCCCCATTTTCCCTCCTCTCCCACGCCAATCCTACAGACCCAAGCGTTCCCAAGCACATCGGCGGCCCCCGATGAAGCACAATCCCGCACTCTCCGGGATATCATACAAGATTCAGAAGCTTCTATTCTCATCTCGTGCGACCCTCTCAATAGCAAAATCATCGTCGAACCACACAACCCTCACCCTAGCTCCACCACTCCGGAACCGGATTTGGACGCAGAGGTTACTCCTGAGTCTGACTTAACGACTCGTCCCGCTCAGCAATGGACGGACCTTTCGGTCGAGGACCGCCAGACCTGGAAAACATATCTAATCAACGCTGGGTTCTTGGATCAACAGCAAGATGAAGACGAGTCTATCCTTAGTAGAGTTTTCTTCCGGGATTCATGCCCTCGTCGTCAACCTAGCTCCAATGATGATCACGACTATACTAGTGTTGATAGTGCTGACAAGTAAGGGTGATACTTTGTTATGGTACCTCTCATTTGGCCTAAACCTTTAATTGCTAGATCCTCCGAGTTACTTCACATCTTTCTTGTATGCCTTAGTATCAGCCTCCCTCTGTTTTATGATATGTACGTCTACGATTGTACGTTTACTTTCCAATATATCCCATTTTCATGATTAGTCCAAATGGTTTCTACCGGAAAGTTTCAGCATACTAGCATGCCGATGAAAGGGTAGATAGTCGCGAAGAAAAGGCATTGGTCGATGAATCTATGTATTATGTTCCCTCTTGATTACCTTAGTTGCTGCTATAAACAAACTATTTCCGTCGTGGACTCATCGCTAGAAGAATACGAGTGAGGATATCCTATTTTCAGTCAAATGTATGCCTTCTCAAGAAAAAAAGGTGCAACCGCCGGGGACACAGGCCATGACCAAAGAGAAGCCAGGAAGTCAAAATGTAACTTTATCTAGCCGCCTTGAATCGCAACCGCAGGCCTGATCCTTTCTCCCAGGCCGTTGATGGGGCTTCTGACGCGTTAAGTGGATTCATGGTCATTCGCGTCGATGCGAGACTTTGAGCGGGTGGAAACTGAGATTAGACGCCAAAAGAAAACGCCGGGGTTATCAATGCCAAGCGGCGATGAGAGTGAGAATTTTAGCAGGTCGGATATCACTCGAAGCAGAAAATATTCACATGGCGTAAAGTTTTAGCGACGCGTAGATGTCGTCCACATGTGCGTGGGGCAAGACGTGTAAATCGTAAGAAATGAAATCGATGGGTTCGAGGGCACGAATTAGGGTATTACTGAGTGTTCTTCTTCCAGCGGAGCAATTCTGCAAGACTAGCGAGGCTGCAACCCGTTTTGAGGAAATCATGTTCCAGCAACTCTTGTGCTGTGGCGCGGCTGTCCACAGCTACGCACAGACAGACGCTGAGGAAAGATTTGAGCTCCTTGCTGAGCTTCTCCGGAGCCTTGAGCCTTGGGGTACCATTGGTGGCAATCAGGTACAGAGCCTTGAGGGGTTCCTCGTTCAGATATGGGGGTTCGGACTCGATCATCTCAATAGCCATGATACCCAGAGACCAGCAGTCAACCTTGGGGCCATATTCTTTCTGCTTGACGACCTCAGGCGCCATCCAATAGGGGGTACCAACCATCGTGGCACGCTTGCTTTTCGTTTCAGTGAGCTTAGCGCAGAAACCGAAATCAGCTGGGTAGTTTGTGAGCAAGCCAGTAGACGATAAGCAAGAGAACAACTTACTAATCTTAACATGGCCAGCTCGGTCAAGGAGAACATTATCACTCTTGATATCACGATGGATGATACTCTGACTGTGTAAGTGCGCCAGTCCTTTGCACGTCTAGTCGATTTGTTAGTCAATTGTTCCAAACGCAGCACAATACGGGAGCAACTACCTCAGCACAGATTGTAGCAATCTGATCTTCCTGAATAACACGGTTGTTGTCGATAACATCGGTGAGAGCTCCACCTTCCATAAACTCCATGACCACCCAGAGTTCATTGCTCTGCTCCTGGAGAAACGAGTCCAGAAAGTTTACAATGTTAGCATGTTGGCTGTCTTTCATGACAATGATCTCGTTGACGATCAGCTCCTTGCGCGGCTGACTACGTAGATCCATCTGCTTGATGGCGACTTGGCAGCGTGGACCATATTGCCGATATAGCTCTCGAGCGACTCCAGAAGTGGCATTTTCTTTGACCCGAGCAACATACACAGATCCAGAAGCTCCCTGTCCGATCTTTCGCTGCTTGCTATAAGACTCATTGGGGTTGTCCTTAGACACGACCGACCTCAGTCTATCCATAACTTCATTCTCGCTCATTGCCGACATGCGGACTTCCTTCTTGTGCGGGTCGGCCTTCTTGGTCAGAGCAGCTTCGGCCTGGCGGACACCATCTGGGGTAGCCTTTTTAGGTGCCTGCTTGTTCGCAATGTTCAGAGGCTTGACTGGCTGCACAGGAGCAGGAAGCTTGCTAGGAGGAGGGCCATGGGCTTGTTGTGTCTTTCCATTGTTCTGAGTGCGAGCGGCCGACGTCTGGGTTCGAGAATCTTGGGAAGCATATCTGGAATTGTAAGAATCATATCCCGGAGCCCGAGAAGCGCCATTGGATGAATAGTCTCCAGGCCTCTGTCCTGCAGTCGGTGGAGACGGTGCCGGTCGTTGAGCGGTCAGCTGGCGTGCCGGATCTTGATTTTGACGTGCAGAACCAGGGGCTTGCGGAGCAGGACGGCTCGGCTTGTAGCGGTCATTCATGGATGGATCGGGTGATCCATATCCTCCGAGCTCTTGCTTGGCAAGAGGGACACGGGTCTTAGGTAGCGAAGCGTTATAAGCATCCTGCTCGAGCCGACTCTGTTCCTCGTCGCGTCGACGGCGGTCCTCCTCCACGCGTTGGCGCTCCAGATCGGCCATCTGCTTCATTTTCTCTAACTGCTGCTGTTGATCTAGGGCCCTATCAGAGCCGGATTTGCTCGGAGAATGGCCAGACGATGCAGAGTGGCTAGAGTAGGATTGACCACTGTCCAGACGTTGTGCAGGGGGTGGTGGGGGTGGTCTTGGGGGTGCGATTGAACCGCCAACAGTGCTGCTACCATACGGCTTTGCCTGACCAGCTGGAGAGCCCAAACCTGCGTAATACTGCGGGTTTTGTTCACGCATCTTAATGTCGGAGTAGAACTCCAAAACCTCGATGACTGCTTGCGGGTTCTTCTTGTAGTCTTCCTTGGTGATTGCGGATGCAGTAAGAAGTTTCTCCCACTCTGGAGGTAGACCAACGAAGGCTCCTGTCCGCGGGTCGAAACCGACATGAACGCGGTGGCTGAAGTTTGTCGGATTGCTTACACCACCCATTCCGGGGCAACGTTCGTATATCTTATCAATCCAGTCATATATCTCTTCATCAGTTCTGACCTCACAAGTCAGACTTTTCGTGGGAACATCCCGAGTGATCAGGGCGGCCTTGGAGGTCGCATCTTTCGGATTGGCTAGACGGACGATTTCGAAGGCCATTCGTGTATCTTCAGAGCGAGAAACACCTGTGACTGCCGAAAGAGGTATGGAGAGAACCACCTTTCCTGCCTCATTCTTCAAGAAATCCAAGCGAGATTCGCGAAGAATTAGGAAACGCTGGTTCCACGTAGCCAGGAACTTATCCTCTTTGCAACGTACATATCCTTCCTTGACCACGGCAGAACCTGATTGATCTGTCCTTGTGCGCACGAGAGAAGGGCTGCTGGTATTCGGGAACAATGACAGGTTAGCGCTCGGGGTGCTTGGAGAATCTAGGCTCATCTGATTAAGAGACGTCGTTACACCGCTGCTTGCGGAGAGGTTAAGTTTCGGGCGATCGGTCGGTGGGCGAGGGGCGGGCCCAGGGTTCATGAACTGGTCTGCGGAATACATGCCTCTAGACAAGGGAGTCAGTTAGCCATAGTACACTAAAAGTCTAAATGTCTTCCCATACGACGAAATAAAGCAGGAACAGGAAAGCCAGACGAACGTGGGACTTATGCTGACATACTTTTCGTACGACGAAGTCGTTCTAGGTAATAGTGCGGTTGGCGGGCGCCCCAAGAGGGGGGAGGGGGGGATCACCTCTCAGACGGGAGGGAAGGTAGCCTGAGAAACGTCGGTGAAAGCCTCAACGACTGCTCCGGGACTGCTCAAAGCATTAGCATCTAGAAGACGTTGAAAACGTATATCCGCGGCAGAACCAGGTCTGCGAACCAGGGGTTGGGCGCATTTACACCTGGACCCAATGCCACAGGGATTCGGGTCGACCAGTGGAAGGCTGGGGTAGCAGACGGAGACGGTTCTGACGATAGGGATTGGGCGTGAATTTGGGTCTTACCCACGAATTTATCAAAATATTCAACGCAAGAGTCCCCGCGCTTGCGAGGAAGCTGTAAGTGTGAGATGCACGTCTTGGAGTTCCCTCTTTATCCAAACGCGCTGAAGCAGGAGAGGTGTAGGAGCTGATTCGGGAGATGGCAGAGTCGAGAAGCGGGGGGTGGGGAAAGCACCAGCCAAGTGGAAGATAGAAGCGACCAAGACCAAAAGATGCAAAGTAATGGAAAGAGGAAGGTCGGTAGGGCAGGTTTAAGGGCGAATTCAAGATGAGCTCCTGAGTCGGGGGGAGACAGGAGGGGAGGAAAGTAAATGGTGGATGTGCGAGTTTCACCACCGCTGGTTGGACTTAGGAGAGGCTCCAAAATCCCTGAAGGGGCGGCGGCTCTTCGACGGCACAACCCCTCTTGTCCTTCTTAGCCAGCCTATAATGCTATTTCTACTGTAATGCTCATAGGCTACGATTTGTTTGTTTGTTTTTGTTTTTGAGACATTTATATTCATTCGATGATATGCATGTTGTTGCGGACGGTTTTCATACATAACGCTAGTATAGACCCGGCTTGTGAGTATGCGCTGATCTGCTTGTCGGCACAATTTAGTAATTTAACATGTACCAGGGCAACTAGATCTCAACTTCGACAAGAGAAAGGCCGTCCCGGCTTCGAAGGAGCTCATCCCCAATGTCGATTGAAAATCCAACCCATTTTATGATGATTATTGCTTGCAATCCTAATTTGCGACTCCAAAACTAAAACGTCATGAACGGCCTGGCCATGTTTCACCCTGAGTCACTGCTAAAGGACGACCCGACCGAGATCTAAGATGCCCTGGAATACAGTAATTTGCTTTACTCGAGTCTCCTATGTACAAGAGAGTGACTCTCACGTTATCATTGAAGAAGGGGAGCATATGCAATCAGTCATCTTAGTCCACGAATACCATCTAATAATTGGTGAGCCCAACGGTGAAGGCTATCACCCCGATACTCAATGATAACGTGAGAGTCACTCTCTATTGAAACCTGGGCCAAGATGGGCATAGCCGTAAATCTCTCCCTACCAAAGATCGGTTTACAGATTAGGCCCACTGGTTTCCGATCATACCACTTTAATCAAATCCGAGTCGAAATGACGGCGTATATTCATATCGAGTCCTGAGGCTGCGAGCCGTGGAAAACGCCCTTATTCAATGAGCATGTTCGTTACTATTAGAGGTGTCCGTAGAGGTGGTTTGTGAAGCGGCTAATGGACACGAGGGATGTGTATAGAAGAGGCGGAATACCTTTCACCCGTCGCTGGCTCACTCTCCAAAGGGGTAGTTGAATTTAAGCAGTCCATTCAATCCTCCTACCCAGCCATCATGAGCTTCGCCATCTTGAGACTCGCCGCCCATAATCCTCCGCATCACGCAGGGCACTCCACCTTGCCACTCATTCTTGCCATGCCGCATCTCCTCATTCCAGACACGAGCTTCCATTCCTGCTGTCATTCCTCGGGTCATGTTGACGCCGTCAATACTGACCTCCAGTTCTCTCCCCCGATTTTTCTCGCTCAACCGAAGAGTGATTGGTGTGCTCGCCGGCAAAACTAAAGGCCGAAAGCTGAGGCTTCGAGCACAGATTGGGGTCAAAAGCACTGCTGGCACTAGGGGATGCACGATACTGCCTCCGCTGCTAAGACTGTATGCTGTGCTTCCAGTGGGTGTGGAAATAATGATACCGTCCGCCACTGCTTCGGTGAGAAATCTCCCTCCCACATATACGTCCAGGATGGCAAGATGCGGCTCCTTTCCGCGGTGAAGCAGGATTTCATTCATAACGTATAGTCCGTCGTTCTCGATGCCTCGGTTGTGTTTTGAACATTTATCTGCTTCAACAGGGTGCCCATCTGCATTGAATAGAGCAACCTTGAGACGGTTCCGCATTAAGATTCGAGCTCCCCGATTCAGACCCATAGATTTGCCGCGAACTGATGACCACCCAGTGGTGCCCTCTGATTTATCCTTGGCGTTCGAAGACTGGGAGGTCGCGAGGACAGAAGCGCGATCTCCCACTCCTGCGCCAGACATATACACTTCGCGGAATGCGCGCTTATATTCACTGAACTTCCATTCGCCGAGAAACCCCAGAGTACCCATGCTGAACGACAACATCGGTGGAACATTGACGCACGTGGCAAATAAAGAGGAAGCATGCAAAATCGTCCCATCACCGCCAAGTGTAACGCTGAGGTCCACCTTCTTATGCAATGCGCAGGGCAGTCTATCCAACTGCGCCGTATAGACCGGAAACGACAATGATGAGTGTACTTCCTCCGCAACCTTCGGCTCCAAGACGATGCCAATTGAAGGATACGTAGACGCCGTGTGACTAGAGTGCCGTAAAAGTTAGCAGATAGTTTGCGATTACATTGAGATTCGGGAGCGGTACTTGATGAACTCGACCAGCGACTTGGTCACCTCCGGTGCACAGTCCTTTTTGACGACAAAAACGTTCCGCGGGGGGGCTGGCCACTGGAGAGAGAGAAGATCATTCTCGTTCGACTCTATTAGAGCGGTCTATGATCAGCTGAAGCAACATCATGTTGATTGCGACGCGCACCTTGATAACTCGGAATCAGCCGAGCTGGGAGCGAGTCAATATCTCTGATTTCCCGTCGTCTCAATGTAACTGAAAAGTTCCGTTTCCACGAAAGTTGCCGTATAGGATTGATCCGCAATTTTATCGTTGACAGCATCGTGCAAACAAAATAATAATAAAAAGCTAGACCAGTGACTTTTAGTTGCTCAGACAGACAGGTATTTTCGTGACGATTGGGCAAGCATTGGTTGATTATCAGCTGCTAGCTAGTATGTCAACGTATATATTCTCTTGACATTGTGGTGCAGGCGCAAATAAAACGTGGCCTGACAATGAGTGGAAATCTATGACCGAAAGTCGTCCATGCTCTTTTCCTTTCTTTTCTTTTCTTTTCTGTTTTGTTTTGTGATGGGGATCCCTGCTAGTGAATCCAGAGACAGAGAAGCGATGAATCGACGTGGCGTGCACGAAACAGTACAGGATAGAGCGGGACTTTTTGAAGCCTCGAGTTTCGAGGAACCCCAGAATGATCGGCGATACCTAGCTGACCGCCTTGGAGGCTTAGCAGTCCGGTTAGCAGCTTCCCACGTCATGGTGCCTGCCTGTTCTCCTTGCTAGCCGAAGTTAGACTGGCCACAAGGTCGGGTACATCAGCCGTGATTCATACTTGGCTTCCCAATCTCTTTCATCTTTCCCATGTGATCTCGGGGATGATTTATTGCATTCATTCCCTTCTCTCCTCTTCGTCCCGAATGAAATGGCTTAGCCCACGCATTCTTTAGGTATCCTTCATTGATTCGTTCTCGCATGAGGCTATTGTTAAAGTAAGCAAATACAACTCTTGGCCTTTGACTCCACCAACATGGTCGCGTGGTGAATCCTAGATCTTAGGAACTAACCGTAACGCAGGAACCTGTCTCGCTCTCTTCGGAAGAACAGTGTCGTGCTTCGCCTCCCGCCACATAACGATTTCCTGCCATCATGAGCGAAAGCGAGCTTCGTCAGCGGAAGCCGGCGGCTCGTCTGCGAGACGACCCTCAGCCTAGTCAAGATGCTCAACCACGTCTCAAGCACGGAATACCCATGCAGGTGCTGCGGTCTTTGCTTCTTGCAACTTGGTTCAACTGCTGTTGCGTCGTTATCCTTATGACGCAGCTGATCGGTTGCCCCCTGTACATCATCAACAAACACTATTATTACGCCTGGATGGCGTCCACGAAACGATCTTTTGGGCTGGTGATAACTTCCCTTACCGAGTGGGGCTGCCCGACTTATGTCCGGGTCAGCGGTGACGAGAGTATACGCGGACAAGTTCGCATCGCCGACGATGGCCGTCTAAAGACAACCTTTCCAGAGCGCCTTGTCATGATATCCAACCATCAGGTCTACACCGACTGGATCTATCTTTGGTGGATTGCTTATTCGAACATGATGCATGGCCACATTTTCATCATACTCAAGGAGTCCCTAAAATACATACCTATCATTGGCCAGGGTATGACGTTTTACGGCTTCATCTTCATGGCTCGTAAATGGCTGTCTGACAAGCCCAGGCTCCAACACCGCCTAGAGAAGCTGAAGACCCAGCACATAGGCTCTGATTCAGGCGCCCCGAAGTATGACCCTATGTGGCTTTTGATATTTCCGGAAGGGACAAACCTCTCCATCAACACCAAGAGGAGAAGCGATGCATATGGGGCTAAGAATGGGTTTCCGCCTCTGAAACACCAGGTTCTTCCTCGCTCGACTGGCTTGTTCTTTTGCTTACAGCAATTGCGGGGAACCGTTGAGTGGGTATACGATTGCACTGTGGGTTACGAAGGTCCTCCGTAAGTTACGACTCAGCCTTAGTCTCTACTGAATTGACGATTGATGTTCGTACAGAAAAGGCAGCTATGCCGACAAATATTTCACTCTCCGCTCAACGTATGTCCAAGGACGCCCACCGACATCCGTCAACATGTACTGGAGACGGTTTGCGGTTTCAGATATTCCCCTTGACGATCAGCAGGAGTTTGATGCGTGGCTTAGGGCCCGCTGGACAGAGAAGGACGAACTGCTCGATGAATACTTTGAGACCGGGCGATTCCCATCCGCGTTGGCCGGTAGTATTGAAGTCGGTCATGGTGATGCACAGCAGTTGAATGCAGCCGAAGACGGATACGCCGAGGCGCATGTTCGATTGGGACATTGGACCGAGGTCGGTCGGATATTCAGGGTGATATTCGTTATCGTTCTTCTGTGTCGGCTTCCTAAACTGTTAGGGCTAGGCTTTTGAACAACACACCGACACCGGAGCAACTGTCCTGGATCTTGTCGGCCTAGTCTTTCGGCGGGTTCTACTATGAATAATGTCCCCTCCTATCCTTATGATTGATGACCTATTATTTACCGACTCTAGAGGTTTATGATGGAATGCTTCTCTACTTGAACAATTCTCCCTGCCTACTCAGTGATCGAGGAACGTGGAAGGTAACGCAAAAACTGTACTTCGTAAATCATTAGATCGTAGCTCAACTATGTCCGGCAAGAACTATGTATCTGAGCTAAGCTAATTGCGACGAATATATGTTCTACCATACTCCGTAGAGTTTGTCAAGAGCTGATTGCCACAGATTGGCGGTGTGCCTGAGCCACAGTTGGTGCCTTAGGCCTCACACCCTGAGCCATTGTCCGCAACTCGTCACATCTGAGCCGAAATCTGAGCAGCAGGCAAGCCGAGAACGCGCTCTCTTCTCTCGTCGCGCAATAACAAACAGTCCGTCCTGAAATTGACTCGCTGGATTACGCTTATGGACTGAATATGAGTTGAGTTTTGAGCTAAAGTTACAGGACTTGTTACTCCTTTCCTCGACCGAACTCTTATCTCCGCGTCTTGAAGGAGGCGTTGCCGGTTCGAGGAGCCTACGCACGCCCGCCATGACCTCTTTACGGAACAAATATTCCAATGGCATCGTCAACGGGGATTCGCTCCCCGTAACTGGAGTACTGGCAAATTCTCGATTTTCTGACATCCCATCCGCCATCGACATTCCCGCATCCACACTCGACAGCGAGGTCGAAGTGAGTCTCGAAGGGCTTCCCGATGATCCTACCGAATTATGTACACTCCTGGAAAATGAAAGAGCGGCGAAGAATTTTTGGGTCATCATAGCGCTCGCCTATGCCAAACAAAAGCAAATCGATCACGCGATCGACATCCTAAACAAGGGTCTCGCATCGGTTGCTCAAGGTGCTACAAAGGAGAAGTTAGGCCTCTTGGGATGGGTATGCTGGCTGTACTTGCTGAAGAGCAGGGAGGCGCCTCGTGTGGTATCAGACGTTGGTTTGGGTACAGAAGCGAGGACCAAAGACTACTACATTCAGCAGGCGACCGGAATATTAAACGAGGCGTCGCGGTTGAACCCATCCTTCCCGCCCCTTTTCCTTGCTCGTGGTGTTTTATCTCTGTTGCGCGCCTCTTTACATCCCCCACGGCCTGTTCGACCAGGGGCTGTTGATAACTCAGAAAGAGTGGAATCATTGCGCCAGGCCCTGAAGCAGTTTGATGAATCCTCGAAAGCGTTCGGTGGTAGAAATGCCATGGCTATTCTTGGACGCGCCAGGGCGCACTACCTACTTGGGCGATATGCAGAAGCGCTGGAAGGGTACCAGAAGGTTCTAATGAGAATGCCTGGCCTGACTGATCCAGATCCTCGGATCGGTATCGGATGCTGTCTGTGGCAATTGGGCTTCAAGGAGCAAGCCAAAGCTGCTTGGGAACGTGCACTAGCTCTGGTATGTCAGTTCGAAGAATGCATCTTGGATGTTGTAGTGGTACTAATACAGTACTTCCGCACTTATAGAATCCCGACTCGAAAGTTGCCAACATCCTCCTCGCGGTATATTACCTTTATGACAGCTCCCGGCATGCTACAACAGATCCGGCATTCGGTTCCCTGTACAAGGTGGCCATGACACAATATACTCAAAAAGCCTTCAAGCTGGACAAGGAATATCCTATGACCTGCGCTCTGTTTGGCAGTTATTTCCTTTTACGAAAAGCTTATTCAACAGTTGATACTCTTGCTCGCAAGTCGATTGAGAACACTGACGTCATGCAAATAGCCAGCGATGGATGGTACCTTCTCGGTCGAAAATGCCATTATGAGGGAGACCTGGCCAAAGCCGCAGAGTTCTACCACCGCTCTGACCAAGCTCGGGGCGGAGGCGATAAAGGTTATCTTCCGGCCAAGTTTGGCTCTGTACAAATGCAAGTGTCTAACAAGGACTACGACGGAGCCAAGTTTCAGCTGGAGAAAATCATACAGCAGACAAAGAACCCGGAGTGCATGACACTACTGGCGGCTCTCTATGCGGAGGAGGTCTTTGCAGCGCAGAAAAGTGGAATGAAAGAAGACAAGTCCGCCGAAGCTAAAAAAGCCATCACGTTGTTTGAGGCAGTACGCGCGCTTTGGAAGGATGAAAGTAAGAAGATTACGCCGGACGAGTCAGTTTTGGTATATCTTTCTCGGCTATATGAGCAGAACGCCCCGGATAAGAGCATGCAGTGCTTGACACAACTGGAAGAATTGCAGCTGGCTGAGATATCTGATGAGGAACGCCCAGAAGGCCTCGAAGATGAGGAAATGAAGGCTGCCCTCCGAGTAAATCTGCCGCCGCAGCTCCTTAATAATATGGGTTGCTTCCTATACCAGAGCTCGCAGCTCAACATGGCTCGTTCCATGTTCCAGGCAGCGCTAGACTCTTGTGCTCGATCGCAAGAGAGGGAAGGGGAACTCGATACGGACGCCCTTGTCACAACAATAAGCTACAACCTCGGGCGGGCGTTCGAGGCATCTGATATGCCCGATGAGGCGAAGAAAGTTTACGAGGCCCTCCTGGAACGGCATAGCGACTACACTGAGGCGAGCGCGCGATTAACATACCTTGCTCTCCGGCGTAGCCCGACGGATGAAGGGCCCAAGAAGATGGCGAAACTGTACGAGACAGATTCCACTAATCTCGAAGTTCGGGCTTTGTTCGGGTGGTACCTCAGTAAGTCCAAGAAACGGGCCGCGAACATTGCAGAGGACCACGAGCAGCGCCATCACAAGCATACGCTGCAGTATTTTGACAAGCATGACCGATACGCACTTACTGGTATGGGTAACGTCCACCTGCTGTTCGCCAGAGACATGCGACGTGATACGGACCAGGAGAAGGAGAAACGGCGCAAGATGTACGAGCGCGCCGTTGAGTTCTTCGACAAGGCTCTTCAGCTGGATCCACGGAACGCGTATGCAGCGCAAGGTATCGCCATCGCTTTGGTTGATGACAGGAAAGATCTTAGTACAGCAGTACAAATCTTCTCCAAAATCCGTGACTCGTTGAGAGACGCGAGCGTCTACCTGAACCTAGGGCATGTCTACGCTGAGCTACGCCAGTATACACGATCCATTGAGCACTATGAGGCTGCATTATCCAAGGACCGGGCCCGCGACGCTCAAATCCTCGCCTGTCTCGGCCGCGTTTGGCTCCTTAAGGGTAAGCAGGAAATGAGCCTCGCAGCCATGAAGACAGCCCTAGATTATGCCCAACGCGCACATTCTGTGGCGCCCACCCAAGCCCACCTCGAATTCAATGTCGCCTTCGTCCAGAATCAGATCGCGTCCCTCACATACAGCCTACCCGAAACACAACGAACTGCCCAAGACGTGCAAGACGCAGCGGACGGCCTCCGCACCGCGGTCGAGACTTTCGGGCGTATCGCCCAGGCCAAGAATCCGCCTTACCCGGCTGAGTCTCTTGAACAGCGCGCCAACATGTCCAAGACAATTATAAAGCAGCTTGAACGGGCCCTCCAGAGCCAGAAGGAATACGAGGAGAAGAATGCCGCTAAACTACAGCAGGCCCGCGAGGCCCGGGAGGCCGAGATTCGCCGTCGCGAAGAAGAAGTCCGCAAGGCGGAGGAGGCTGAGCGGGAGCGGAAGCAGCGTATCGCGGAAGAACGTCAGCGGCTCGTTGAAGAGGCTCAAAGGCTTGCGCTCAGCGGGCAGAAGAGGAACGGGCCCGCGAAGAAGCGGAGATGACTACTGAATCCGAAACAGGCGAAAAGGTCAAGCGCTTTAGAGCACACTGGCGGCCGTTACTAGATGA